>NW_006922084.1:240004-250618 GCF_000298275.1 Orycteropus afer afer | reverse complement strand
AAATGATGAAGAATTCCAGGGTACCAATGGCAGAGCATGAAGCTAAGGACAAGAGCCTTCTTAGTGTGGGGCCCTGCATGACTCCCCAAGTCACACTCCACAAAGTCAACACTGCCTACCATTCTATGCTAGTTAAATAATGCAATGTTGAGGAAGAGTTCATTTAATTGAAGAAATGTGTGCAGAAGAACTATAAACCCCTAACACCTCTCTTATGATCAAAGCATTCACTTTGGGCTGAGTTGGTGATGCTGAATTCAGACTTTGTAATCACTTGGGAGGAGTCCCTGGGTAGTGCAAACTGTTAATGCACTGAGTTGTTAACCAAAAGGTTATGATTCGAGTCTACTCAAAGGCATCTCAGAAGAAAGGCCTGACAATTAACTTCTGAAAAATCAGTCATTGAAGGAAGAGAGCTGTTACATTGTGGGGAATGCAATCAGTGTCATGAAACAAACCTTTTATGAACTGTTGAATGGAAAATAAATTTACTCTGTACACTTTCACCCAAATGACAATTAAAAAAAATCAATCATAGAAAATTCTTTGCACCACAGTTCTACTCTGATGCACATGGAGTCACCATGAATTGTAATCAACAGCAACTGGTAATCATTTGGTGAGCTGGGTTCCATTCTTGGCCTTGTCATTTATTATCAAAACTTTTAACCTTTCTCATTGTCAATTTCATCTGCAAAATGAGACAGTAACATTGGTTTCCTCTGACTATTAAAATGAAATAATGTGTGTAAACATTTACTCCCGAGTTGGTTTACTCTAAGGGGTTTAGCATATATTTCTTGATGTTGTTAGGTTCCATGGAGTCAGTTCCAACGCATAGCGACCCTGCATAAAACAGAACAAAATGCTGCCCAGTTTTGCACTGTCAGGACAATCATTGCTGTGTCTGAGCCCATTGTTGCAGCCACTGTATCAATCCATCACATTGAGGGTCTTCTTTTTCGACTTTACTAGGAAAGATGTCCTTCTCTAGGGACTGGTTCCTCCTAATAACATGTCAAAACTACACGAGATGAAGTCTAAGGAGCATTCTGGCTATACGTCTTCCAAGACAGATGTGGTTGTTCTTCTGGTAGTCTATGGTAGGTATCAATTCTTCTCCAGTCTGCCTTATTCTTTGTCCAGCTTCTGCATGCATAGGAAGCAATTGAAAATATTGCAGCTTGGGTCAGGTTCAGCTTAATTCTTAAAGAGACATCTTTGCTTTTTAAAGAAGTCTTGCCCAATGCATTTGATTTCTTAACTGCTGCTTCATGCCCATTGATTGTGTATTGAAGTAAAATGAAATCCTCATCAACTTCAAGCTTTTCTCCATTTATCATGATGTTGTTTATTGGTCCAGTTGTGAGGATTTTTGTTTTATATTGAGCTATACCCCATATTGACCATTGATCTTCATATGTGATCCAAGTCTTCTTTGCTTTCAGCAAGCAAGGTTGTGTCATCTGCATATGACAGGTTATTAATGAATCTTCCACCAACCCTGATGCTGCATTCTTCTTCATATAGTCCGGCTTCCAGAATTATTTGTTGAGCATAATGATTGAAGAAGTATGGTGGAAGGATACAACCCTGACACACACCTTTCCAGATTGTAAACTGCATAGTATCCCCTTCCCTGTTCAAACAACCACTTGTTGGTCTGTGTACAGGTTTGACATGAGCACAAATAAATGTTCTAGAGTTCTCATTCTTCACAATGTTATGCATAATTTCTAATGATCCAGTCAAATATTTTTGCATAGTCAATAAAACACAGGTAAACATTTTTCTTGTATTCTCTGCTTTCAGCCAAGATTTATCTGATATTGGCAATGATATCCCTTGTTCCACATCCCCTTCTGAATTTGGCTTGAATTTCTGGCAGTTCCATGTTTTTCAACTATTTTTCAATTATTTTCAGGAAAATTTTACTTGCATATAATGTTAATGATAGTGTTCAATATCTTCCACATTGCATTATATCACCTTTCTTTGGAATGGGCATGTATATGGATTTCTTCCAAACTTTCTTTCTTGTTTTTTTAATGACCTTTGCTTTTTTCATGTATTATTCCCTTGATGTCATCCCACAGTTCACCTGGTTTTTGGTCATGATTGTTCAATGCATCAAATCTATTCTTGAAATAGTGTCTCAATTCAAGGGGGATATAATCAAGGTTGTATTTTGGCTCTTGTGGATTTAATTTTCTTCAGCTTCAACTTGAACTAACCAGAAGGCTGGCAGTTCAAACCCACCAGCCACTCCTCAGAAGGAAGACTGGGCAATCTACTTCTGTAGAGATACTACTTCAGAAACCCAAGGAGGGATTGCCATGAGTCAGAATTGACTTGACGGCAGTGAGATTTTTTTTTCAACTTGAACTTGCATATGAGGAATTGATGGTCTCTTCCACAGTTCTGGCCTTGTTCTGACTGATGATATTGAACTTCTCCATCACCTCTTTCCACAGATGTAGTCAACTAGATTCCTTTGTATCCCTTCTGGTAATGTCCACATGAATAGTTGCTGCTTATGTTGTTGAAAAAAGGTATTTCCAATGAATATGTCATTATGTTGTTGTTATGTGCTGTCGAGTCGGCCCCGACTCATGGAGACCCCTCTTTGGGTTTCCAAGGCAGTATCACTACAGGAGTAGATTGCCCAACCTTCCTTCCGAGGAGTGGCTGGTGGATTTGAACCGCCAGCCTTCTGGTTAGCAGTCAAGTGCCTTAGACACTATGCTACCAGAGCTCCTAATATGTCATTTTGTTGTTGTTGTTGTTGTTATGTGCCGTCGAGTCAGCCCTGACTCATAGCGACCCCTCCTTGGGTTTCCGAGGCAGTATCACTACGGAAGTAGGATTGCCCAACCTTCCTTCTGAGGAGTGGTTGGCGGGTTTGAACCGCCAGCCTTCTGGTTAGCAGTCAAGTTCCCAAATTCTATCATGTGATCTTTGGTGCATTTCTGTCACCAAAGCCATATTTTTCAACTACTGTTACTTCTTTGTTTCCAACTTTTGCATTGCAAGCCATCAATTTCTGACTGCAGTAATTGGTAAAAATCTTTAATTTTTTCATCTTTGACATTAGTAATTGATGTATAAATTTGAGTAATAGTTATATTTACCTGTCTCCCTTGTAGGCATATGGATGTTATCCTATCACTGACAGCATTCAGGATAGATCTAGAAATGTTCTTTTTGATGATGAATGTGAAGCCATTCCTCTTCAATTTGCCATCCTCTGCATGGTAAATCATACAATAGTCTGACTCAAAATGGCCCAAAAACCAGTCTATTTCAGCTCACTAATGCCTAGGATATCAATCCATTTCATTTTTGACAACTTTTCTACAAATTTTCCTACATTCATACTTTGTACTTTCCACGTTCCAATCTAATGAATGTTTGAAGCTGTTTCTTCTCATTTTGAGTGGTGCCACATCAGTAAGTTGAGCTCCAGAAACTTTACTCCATTCACATCACTAAGGTCAACTCTCCTTCCAGATGGGATCTCTTCCCCAGGGATTTTGAATGCCTTCTAACCTGTGGCGCTCATCTTCCAGTGCTACAGCAGACAATGCCATGCTTCTATGCATAAGATTTCCAGCAGCCAATTAATTTTTGTAAGTGAATCGCCAGGTCCTTCCTCCTGATCTGGAATATCCACTGAAACCTACCCCCATGGATGACCCTGCTGATATTTTGAAATACTGGTGACATAGATTACAGCATAACATAAGCCATGACAGTATGATGAATTGATAGACAAGTATTGTTGTTAGATGCCACTGAGTCAGCTCCAACTCATAGCAACCCTATGTACAATAGAACGAAGCACTGTCTGGTCCTGTTCCAGCCTCACGATCCTTGCTACACCTGATCCCATCATTGCAGACACTGTGTCAATCCATCTCTTTGAGGGCCTTCCTCTTCTTCCTTGATCCTCCACATTACAAGCATCATATCCTTCTCCAGGGAATGGTCCCTTCTGACAACATGACCAAAGTAAGTAAGACAATAGATGAGTAGTGGGGAGTTAGACTTCAAAATATAGGGGTGCATTGACAAGAGTGTAAGATACACTTTCCTTTTTTCTTCTTCTAAAAGTAAAATGTAAGTGAAGAAACTACTATAAATTCAAGCCTGGGATGCCAGAACTGATGGTGGATTCATGAGTAGGACAAATGTCATGTGACTCAAAATGGACCTGGAGTCAGAAGACATGGTAACGTTATATGTCAGCTTAGCTGGGCCCGGTTTTGAGTGGCTGGGCAGCTGGTGGTATTTATTCCCCACGATGAGACTGGCAATCAACTCCATGGTGGGATCTGCTGTGAGCAGCTGAGTAGCTACTTTAGGGATATGATCTGCTTCTTGTCTATAAGGAGAAGCTTTGAGAATGGTCTTTTTGGCACACTTGAACCCTGTCCATAGCCAAGTTGTTGTTGTTCAGCAGCCTGCCATGGTCTTGGGACTTTTGCTGGACTTGAACTAGTGGCCTGCTATGTTGTTTGGTAACACTGGGACTGTGCCTTTTTATTTGTCAACCTTGGATTTGTCAGCCTCAGCAGCCAGCAGCTGCTTGAGTGAAGAAAAGCCTCCAGCTTTAGTGGGCCAGGAGCAGGAGGCAGAGCTGAAGGTCAAGGTTGAGGGGCTTTCACCCAGCCCCTCCCTAGGGCCTGGCCCTTTGAACTTGGACCTCTAGCCTCTGAAATTGCAAGAGGATAATTCCCTGTTTGTTCAAGCCATCCCATTTGTGGTATTTTCTGTTAGAGCAGCAGTAGGCAACCAAAACAGAGGACTAGACTAAGCAGCAGCCATTTGCACCATGTGACTATGGGCACCTATCATATCTTTTTCACCAGACCTACTTCGCTATATTAGCCAGCTACTTACAGTGAAAATGGCAACACTGGCTAACCACAGTTCCTTTTCCTTCCTTATTCATCATTAAGTATATTGGTTGAATGTGCACATTTCATGAAGTGAAATAAAGACAGCTGAGTTTGTTTTGTGCAGTATTTCTGCTGTTCTGGAACAAGCTACAAAATGAGTTGTCATTTCAGACATTCTGCACGTGTGAAAGTTTCTGTGTTGCACTTGAAACTGGCATTGCACAATATAAAGATGATCAAATTCTTGCTAATAATTTGATTTTTCTTCACTTAGAATGCCATTTAAATGGCATTCTATATAAAGACAATAAAGATGGAGCATTCTTCTTCTATAAAGATTTACAACCTTGGAAAGCCAATGGATGTCACTAAGGGTCAGAATTGACTTGATGGCAGTGAGGTTTTTTTTCTTTTTTTAATTTCCAGGTAACTGAAAGCAACACACTCAGTTTGGGTTTGATCATCTTTTTATTTCTCCCTTCCCACAACCAGTAAAAAAAAAAAAAGAAAAAAAAAAAAATCAATGCAAGTACAGAAATCCAATTTTTTAAAAAAATCACCAGAGTACAAGACAAGCCACAACCCCTGCCTGAGTTTAACTTACATATTTACAGGGTGTGTGGCAGGTGTTGTGGCTATAGTGGCATGTTGAAAAGATGATATTACAAAATATACAAAGATGGTGTTTCTTTACATTTCATAGGAGAACCCTGACTCATTTCCAAATGAGAGCACTATAAAACACAAATCCTGTTGGCTGTTTGCAATATAAGTTATTAAAAATGCTGTACAGGTGAGTGGCTATAAATATAGAGTGTAAATGGCTCTGTTTGGGAATTGCTATCTACAAGGGAGGAGGAGGCTTCAGTCTGGTATCACAACCTGTTGAGATGGTGAAGCTGGGTTGAGGGGGGACAGCATCTTGGAGTTCAGCTGCACCCACTTTTTCCCAGACACCACTGAAGCTCATAAACTGCTGAGAAATGGGGCTGCTGAGGCTGAGCAATGGTGGGGAAAAGTGTAAATACATCATGGGGTTCCAGAAGGCATGTCCAGGACAAGAACAAGTACAGCCCTGGATGCCACAGACACATGTGAACCCCATGTTGATCATGCTTCTGTGGACAGCCCAGCCATACCATGGTTTCTTCCCTTTGAGAAAAGTTTGCAGCTTTGTTGGCATGGAGAGAGGGCTGGACATAGAAGCTCACCTATGGAGAAATGGGAAGTGTGGAAAGAGGTGGTTTAGGCAGATAATGCGTCTCCAGCAAATGAGCCCAGCTCAGACAGGGCTTCTCTCTCTCACTTAGGAGACAAAAGCATATGAACCTCTGTAGCTAAGATGTGACTCCTATTCTGGAAACTTTGTAGCCACAGAGCCTAAGCTTCTTCGCAATCTCAAGGTAAAAATGAACAATCAATATGAGAGCAATGACATAGCAGATAAAGTGATTGGACTAGCCTCACCCACCCAAGCATGGAGGCTGATAGGGCATTTGGGGACCCACACTTGTGGTCCTCCCAAGTCTCCATAAGCTCCAAACTATTATACTGCTTCCCCTAAACTGAGTTGATTACGACAATGGTGCCTGGGAGCAGTGGCCCTTAAACCACATCTTAGTGGCTCAATAAAGAAAAGTATAAATGTGTCTCTCTATGCATAAGCACATAATTACATATGTACCTTTGTGAACTTTCCATAATTTCTTTCTTTCAGCTTTTTCCCTCTGAAGAGGATGGTTTTTAAATCTGAACATAGGTCAGAGTGGTAACCCATCCGCGTGTAGAAGGTGTGATCATCTGTCTAGCCAGGTTTCATTGCCAAATTCTCACTCAGTGCTTTCCTGGGAGTGGAGAATCAAGGAAGCAGGGGCTGAGATTAATACCACCCTGCAGGTGATGTGGTGGGCTAAGGGGAGTGAGAGTTAGGACTGATGTCAACTCCATTTCTTAGTGAAAGGTGTGCAAAAGCATGTAGGACTTGGAGTTCCTCTTCCCACAGCTTGGCAGCCCCTAAAAGGCTGTGCTGTTGGAAATGGTCTTTGTACCCTGGGTATCAATTTGAGGCTTGACTCCATCCTGGGCCTCGCTGTCCATGGCCTTGTTATCGAAGGCCTCAGGGGCTTTGATGGGGATGTCATTAGAGTGCTCCTGCCCCTCCTCCAGATCCTCGCAGCATTTACTGCAGCGGCAACACTTGCAACCACACAGCAGGCAACACACGCGGCAGCACCAGCAGCAGCGCCTCTGGCAGAAACTGGTGAGCAGGGAGACGAGGTGGTCCCAGGGCTTCAGTGAGTGCATCCACCGAGGCAGGAAGTTCCAGTTCTGGAGCTTGTGGGGCAGGATACTTGGGCAGCGAGACTGCAGGATCCGGATGAACACCACTAGAAGCAGCAGGAAGATGATGGGCACACCCACGCCCACCAACACTGGCCAGCCAGCCAATGAGAGGCCAAACACTGTCAGTGGGGTCAGGAAGAAAAAGAAGAACAAGTAGAAGATGGCGAACCAACGGTACTTGGCAGAGATGCTGCCCAGCCCCTTGGCCAGGCGAATCGGCAACCGGGTGAATGGGATTGGGTACCACAGCAAGATGCCCGAGATGTTGAAGAAGAAGTGGCACAGGGCAATCTGAAAAACAAGAGGTTGGGCAGGTGAACAAGTGTGTCTGTTTTGTGGCTGGGGTGGGGAGAGGGGAGAAGGGCATTCTATCAATAAGTCAGCAAGGGAAACAAGGTTCAGATGGGAGTCAGCATTAGCTCAAACCAGCAAATGGGCCAGTTACACAACTGTACATCCACAAATGGACAGATCTGACTCCAAGTAGGAACAAAGGCTTGATACAAGGAACAATCAAGAAAGTTTTCCCCCAATTTTTTCTCTGCTGAGTTCTAGGATGGTAATTTCTTCAAAAATTATTTCATTTTAATGCAGTTAATTGGTGATATACAACTCATCATACAGTTGAATGCCACACATCAATGGAAAAGAATGAACTGCCAACTTAAGGATGATTTAAGGAGCTAGGAATAAGATTGTGTACTACGGGTAGTCCATGACTTACAAAGGGGTGCTGTTCTGACTACTATCATAAGTTGGTTCTGATATAAGTTGAGTACCTCATATTTTTAAAATTTATTGTTGCCTTAATAAGAGTATATTTTTAAATATGATCTTGGTCTTTGTAGGTTGGAAACTTTACATATGAGAATGATTTGTTGTTGTTGTTATGTGCCATTGAGTCGGACCTGACTCATAGCGACTCCTCCTTGGGTTTCCAAGGCAGTATCACTACGGAAGTAGATTGCCCAACCTTCCTTCCGAGGAGTGGCTGGTGGGTAATGAGAATGGTAACATCAGCAAATTACTCTCTGCCAACATTGTATGCAGTATGCATTGGTAAGGCTATAAGTGTGGTTCGTTATTCAAATATCTCATAAGGCAGGGATTACCCTGTATGTTGTTGTTGTTGTTGTTATGTGCCGTCAAGTCGGCCCCAACTCATAGCGACCCCTCCTTGGGTTTCCGAGGCAGTATCACTACGGAAGGAGGATTGCCCAACCTTCCTTCCAAGGAGTGACTGGTTGGTAGGTTTGAACCACCAGCCTTCTGGTTAGCAGTCAAGTGCTTTTAGCCACTATGCTACCAGAGCTCCTGATATATATTATCTGTATATATTTCCATTTATATGAAGCTCAAAAACAGGCAAAACTAAGCTATGACGAAAGCAGTTAGAATCATGGTTACTCTTTGGTGGGAAGGTGACATGGGAGTGCAGAGATGTAAAAATTCATCTGTCCTAACATTTGTACCTCAAAGAAAAAAAAGGCACTTGCTTCTTTATGGTACATGTAAATGAGTTTGAAAGAAGAAAGTTTTAAAAGATGTCGTTCAGAACCTTATGGAGAGTACTTGGTTTTGTTTTAGAACCCAGAAAGAAAATTTTGAAATTGAAATTGCATTGTTTTCAATCTTAAATCAATTTTCTCTTGAATCTTAGATGGGACCTGTTGTTGTTGTTGTTATATGCCGTCAAGTCGGACCTGACTCACAGTGACCCCTCCCTCCTTGGGTTTCCGAGGCAGTATCACTACAGAAGTAGATTGCCCAACTTTCCTTCTGAGTAGTGGCTGGTGGGTTTGAACCACCAGCTTTCTGTTTAGCAGTCAAGTGCCTTAGGCACTATGCTATCAGAGCTCCTTATGGGTCCTATCAGCCTGAAATGATTTTTACATACAAGCTAATATATACATATTCTCTTATCTCCATCCCTTGGCCCCCTTCTAAGGTATTCTTCCAGCCTGCTCAGACATAGGGAGAGAAAGTGAAAAGAAAAAAATAAATAAAATCCACCCACCCAGCACTGTACTCTACCAACCCTCTTGGCCAGTATCCTTTTAGAATCCTTCCCCATTCAATCCAGTGGAACTCTCCCTGTCCTTCAAAGTCCTCTAACAATGAAACTGTTTGGCACTGCTGCTTCCACCTCTTAACTGCACAGAGGATAATACCTTACTACATCATTCTAATAATCCCAATGAAAAAGGGATTATGGTGTTCATCATTCAGGTGAGGGAACTGATGCACATGGTGGTTAAGTCACTTGTCTAAGGTCACACATGGAGTAACTAGTGAACTATTTGCTCAAGGTCATCTAGTTGAATGAGACAAGGGAGGTACCTTGATTTTTCTTCTAATGCCGGGCCCATACCCTGCCTCGACTGTCTCCCTAACTCCCAAGACACCATGTTCAAGAGGTGGGTGAGAAGATGGGAGGTAGTGTCTGCACTACTAAACACTCTATCAAGTGGTCCCTCAAACTTTTCCTAAACCACGGCCAATTATGGGAACCCTGCTACCTCCACAAGGATCCTATCTCACTGTAGCTTCTCCTTCACACCTTTTGAACCCAGCAGATAAAAGCCTGCTTAGAGACTGTTAGAGACTGTTAGCTTGCAAGACCAAGGGATATTTGGTTATCTCCCTCCCTGATTTCCACCATCAACACCAATGGAAGTAGCAGTCAAGAAATCAGATGATGTAGTGCACTGGGCAAATCTGCTGAAGAGCCTTCTGGTAAGATGGTGGAATAGGTAGACAAGCTATACAGACCCTCTTCAACAAAGAAAAGAGAAATAAATTGCACAGCTATAGAAGATAATCCTGGATCCCTGACCTTTGAAAGGAAGGATAAAAAAGTGGATTAAACACCAACTAGTAGAAGAACCTGAAGGAAAACAGTAAGGAGACAAATGGAACTGTGGACTGTCAGCAGTCCTGACAGCATGGACAGACTGAATATTTCCAAATGGTGTTAGGATCTGAGAATTAACCAAACATCAGCCCTGATCACCAAGGGCTGCATGACTATTACACAGATAGCTGACAACTGAAAAGGGAAACAGCAAAGAAGGAGAAAAACTGAGCTATGGACTTTTGGCTGCCCAGAGGGCACAGATGTTTTGAATGTTTACAAGTGGCAGTTGGGTGCAGCCATTTGGAATGTTTATAAGTGGTGACCATTTGATAGTTAATGTGACAGCATTCTCATTCAGATTCCAGGGACCTAAGAATAGGCTTTGACTGACAAAGACAGCACAGACATAATGGAGGCTGGAGACTGGAAGGGAGGTAGGTAGAGGGTGCATAAGTGCTGCCAACTAGTGAACAGAGGAGTACAGTAACGTGCTTACTCAGATACATCCAAAGA
>NW_006922084.1:238193-238769 GCF_000298275.1 Orycteropus afer afer | reverse complement strand
TAACCTCAAAGAAAAATGATAAACCTTCACATCACAATAAAAAAGAGGACAAGCACAAATATTTAGCAAATACTAAAACAATAGCAACAAAGGAAGTGATAACACGATTCATAAACAAAGTGAACTCAGCACAGAAATTATATGGAACAAAGAAATCAGTAACACCATACAAAAACACGTAACAAAATGACAGCAACAAATTCATATTTGTAATGAATTACACTGAATGTCAATGGATTAAATGCCACCACTCAAGAAATGGAAAGTTGCAGACTGGATAAGAAAACATAACTCATCAATATGCTGTCTACAAGAGACACACCTTAGAGACAAAGACACAAATAGGTTGGAAAAAGATATATCAAACAAATGGCAACCATAAAAAAGCAGGAGTGGCAATATTAATTTCTCAAAAAATTGACATTATGACAAAAACCAGCATAAGAGACAAGGAAGGATATAACATAATGACTAAAGGATCGATAGGCACTGAAACAAGGCGGGCTTGTGCTTACTCACTGATCTGCACTGAACACGTTCCCTTGTTACCCTACCGAGAGGGACCAGGTCTTCGGG
>NW_006922084.1:233432-234800 GCF_000298275.1 Orycteropus afer afer | reverse complement strand
ATAACCATAATAAATATCTATGCACCCAATGAAAGAGCCACAAAACACAGAATTCAGACTTTAACAAATTTGAAAAAACAAATAGATGACTCCACAGTCATAGGAGACTTTAATACACCACTTTCAATGAAAGATAGAACAACTGGAAAGAAACTCAACAAAGATGCAGAAGAACTAAACAATACAAGTCACTAACTTGACCTTATAGACATCTACAAAGCACTTCACTCCAACAACAGCACAGTATACATTCTTTGCCAGCATACGTGGAACATTCTCCAGGATAGACCATATCAGGCCACAAACCAAGCCTTAATAAATTTAATACTGCAAAGCAACTTCTCAGATCACAATGTTATCAAATTAGAAATCAACAATAGGAAGGTGAATGGAAAAAGAGTAAACACATGGAAACTGAATAACACTGTCCTAGAAAATGACCGAGTAATAGAAGAAATAAAAAATTAAAAATGAAAAGAAATTCCTGGAATCAAATGAGAATGAAAACACAACATACCAAATTCTTTGGGACATGGCAAAAGCAGTGATCATAGGCCAATTTATAGCAATAAATGCACACATCAAAAAAGATGAAAAAGCCAAAATCAACACCTTAACTCAACATCTCCAACAATTAGAGAAAGAGCAGCAAAAAAAAAAAAAAGCCTACAGTCATCAGAATAATAAAGGTTCAAGCAGAAATAAATGAAACATAAAATAGAAAGACAATAGGGAAAAAAATCACTAGAAGTTGGTTTTTTTGAAAAGATTAATAAAATTGACAGACCACTGGCAGTTTTAATAAAGGAAAAGTGGGACAGAATATAAATAACATGAATAAGAAACAAATTGGGTGACATCACAACAGAACCAACAGAAATTAAAGAGATACTATGAAGAGCTATCCTCCAACAAATCTGAAAATCTACAAGAAATGGAGAGTTGGTGTTTCTAGAAACATACTACTTACCTAAACTAGCACACACTGAGGTGGAAAATTTTAATAGACTCATAAAAAAAAGAAGAAGAAATTAACAGGTCATAAAAAAAATTACCAACAAAGAAAAACCCTGACCCAGGTGGTTTCACTGAAGAATTCCAAACATTCAGAGAACTGACACTAATCCTACTTAAACTATTCCAAAACATAGAAAAGGATAGAATCCTCCCAAATTCATTTTGTGAAACAAGTATAACCTTGATACCAAAACCAGGCAAAGACATCACTCAAAAGGAAAACTACAGAACCAATATCCCTCATGAATATAAATGCAAAAATCTTCAACAAAATCCTAGCCAATAGACTCCAACAACATATCCAAAAAATACATTATGACCAAGTGGGATTCATACCAAGTATGCAAGGAT
>NW_006922084.1:220872-232329 GCF_000298275.1 Orycteropus afer afer | reverse complement strand
TAACAACAACAACAACAACTGTGGTCATGTAGTCAGAAGGGACCATTCTCTGGAGAAGGATATCATGCTTGGTAAAGTGGAGGGTTAGCTAAAAAAGGTAAAGATATAGTGACACAGTGGCTACAGTGATGGGCTGAGGTATAGTAAGGATCATGAGGCTGGTGCAGGACTGGACAATGTTTTGTTCTGTTGTACACGGGGTCACTATGAGTTGGAGCTGATTTGATGGCACTTTACAACAACAATATCCCTCCCCTCCCAACTTATCACAGAGCTCTTGTCCCAAGCAGCATGTCCTGACCTGGAGCGAACTCTTCAAGGTATTGCCTGGGCTGGCTAAGGCGGCCAGGATGGCAGTGGTGGTGGTGCCGATGTTGGCACCTAGCGTGAGTGGATATGCCCTCTCAATGCTTATCACACCAATACCTGGGAAAAAACACAGACCGTAGCATCAGTCCCAGGGCATGATGGGAGATATCAATGGCAGCCAGAGGGAGAAGGCAAAAAAAAAAAAAAAAAAAGGTGGGAAACTCACCAATCAGTGGGGTCATGGCAGACGTGAACACGGAGCTGCTCTGCACGATGAAGGTCATTCCTGCTCCCACAAGAATGGCCAGGTAGCCAGTCAACCAGGCAAAGGGAAAGGGGAAATCTGGAAGACAGAAGAGGACCAGATCTCTCACAGCCTTCGAGGGAAGGCACAGGATGGAGGTTGTGATGGCACCCCCACAGGAGCCTGGGCCAGGGGCTGAGCTAGCAGGTGAGGTGGTCCAGATGCCTCCTCACCCCCAAGCCATAATCTGACATTGCAAAGTTTCATTCCCTGCTTCTTTTCATCCTGCATTTTCATGATGTGGATGTGGTGTTATGTGGTTGAAGGCAAAGATTCATCAGCAGTCAGAGGTTATAAATGCTGCATCCACTGAAATACCCTCTCACAAAGCACCCAGACCCAGAATGGAGGACAGAGTGCCTACCAGTATTGAGTGTCTTCTTGATGACATTAGCAACCTGCCCTTTGAGTACGGAGTTGAGAAGCTTGACAATCATGACTAGGCAGATGCAGAGGACAAGCAGGGAGGTTATCAGCAGGATGAGGCCAATGGCAAGATCGGGGAGGCTGAAATTCACAAAGATGTGCCGACCTGCAGAGAACACAGAAAGCCTTGTGTCGTGGCACAGTCCCCCATGGCCACATGGTGCTATAGAAGAATCTTGATCAAAAGAAGGAAACTGCAAAATAGAATTCAAGATTCTTATGGAACTCAGACTTTCTAGAGCCACAGAGGCTGGGTGTACCACAAAACATACTAGAAATAATCATTAATCCTTAAACCAAAAAATCCCTTGAAGTCTTCTTATAACCAAGCATTAGTTTAGCTTAAGTACTAAAGAAATGTCTGCCTTGAGGATTGTCCTCTTAACTATTTATATGGGCCTAAATTAATAGTGGGAGCTCTGGTAGCACTTGACTAACTGGAAGGCTGGAGGTTCAAACCCACCAGCCACTCCTCGGAAGGCAGTTTGGGCAATCTACCACGCTATGAGTTGGGTCAGACTTGACGCACACATAACAACAACAAATTAACAGCAGCTGGAAAGATTAGATAAGAAGCCTAGGGGGCAGTTAATTTATGTTAATGAGGGAGGAACAACTCAGAAAATGGTTGCACAATTTGAAGAAATGTAATCAATGTCACTGAATCATACACACAGAAATTGTTGAGTTGGTATATGTTGTGCTGTGTATCAACAACAACAGAAAATTAAATTAAAAAAAGAAGGATATCAACTCCCAGGAAACCACAGGCTCACTATGCCAACAGCACATTGCTTACCCTGGTAACATGAAAGAGAAACACTGTCCCAACAGCCAAACCTATCTTTAAGCAGAGAACCAAGTCCTTATTGAAATGTCTGTATGAATATGAAGAAGTGTCTGTACAGGCTTCTCTTTACAAAGAAAAGCATTAAAAAATTTACTTTATTGGAAGGCTAAGCTACTTTTCAAATAACTTAATGTTGTTAGGTCCTTAAAGTTACAAAGTTAGTCAGGGACAACTCCAGGCTTATCTCTAGATCTCCTAGTGTTTTTCACTCATGATATGGAGAATACTTTCAACAGAATGTTTGGGGTAGGATGAGAAAGTCAGAATAGGGGATATTGCTAATTTTAAAATCCTTGGTTTTTCAAAGTCTCCATGTGTCCATGGTAATTCCAGCAACCATGGTTATATTAATAGGTATATAGCACCACCAACAAGGTGATACAAGCTCCCTCGAGTCTCTGGGGGTAAATCACACCTGAAATATGTTTAATTCTGGGCACTATACCTTACAGAGGGAGCTCTGGTAGCGTAGTGCCTAAGGCACTTGTCTGCTAACCAGAAGGCTGGCGGTTCAAACCCACCAGCCACTCCTTGGAAGGAAGGTTGGGCAATCTACTTCCATAGTGAACCTGCCTCGGCAACCCAAAGAAGGTCAGCACACAACAACAACAACAACAACAACATACCTTAGAGAAGAAGGATATACAAATGGGTTTATAATCAGGCTCAAAGAAGTTCTTGAGGCTGTATGGTACAGACAGCAGGAGCTTTGGAGCCAACAGAAGCACCAGAGTCCAAGTTCCAGTTTTGCCCCTCCCTTTGGGACCTAACTCACCTTAGTCTCTCAGTGTTAGTGTCCATTCTATGAAAGCCCAGTATAGCATAGGTAGTCAGTGAAGCTTACTGATCTTCTTTCTTTACTTTACTGGACTCCACACAGATCAACACTTGTCAGCCTCCCAGACACCCTGTCCCAATGGCCAATGTCCTGTTGAATTCCACTCACATTTGGCGATATTCTCTTTGTAGGTCACGTTCTTTGTGGTCCAATATTGGGCACCATCCGTGAAACACAGGGAAGGGGAAGTGCAGTTCTCAGGCGAGGGAACAGTGACATTCATTTCAGTCTGGACAGCAAATATAAGAAATTGTATGATCCTCAACATTTGCTTTTGCTGAGGGGTGGCAGACAATAGGGGACCAGGAGGAAGACATACATGTCAGTGGGTGTAATGGCACAATGGCTTGATGGTACACACGTTTGTTATTTTTTCAAGGACTTGTTACTTCCATTTTTTTAAGGTGCTGATTTTTACAAGGTGGGACTTCTGAGCCTTTTTAAAATTTTCAAGGAAGCTTGCTGGGCTTCACCTGCTAATGTTGCTGCTCCATCTTTACTAGATAAGTTCTTGCAACAACTGAGGACACATCTACTTTTTTTGTTTCTTTTTTTCTCCAGACTTAGCACCTTATAAACAAGGATAAGCTATAACTCTGCTGCAAAGCAGGCTGAGCAAGTTTCCCTAACACAATAGGGGAAGGATGCTGTGGACCTTCAAGGGAGGGACACACAGGTCCCCTGGCAGAACCTTCCAGAACGGCAGGAAGATACCACTATCTGCCAGCAACTGCACGGCATGAGGATGAACTGTCTCCATGGGTGCAGGCACTATTCTTAGAAACTCACCACATTGGTAAAAGTTTTGCACCAAATCTTGACCAGACTCTTGTTTTGGGCTGACTCATCCTTCATTGCAATTTCATTGATGACTTTTTTGTCCAGCTGAGGAAGGCAATAGAAAGAAAATCAGCACTATCTCAGAAGTGCATCATGAAGAAAATGTAGGATGTTGCTGTTAGAAAAAAGATAAATGAGTGACAGTAAGGCCCAAGTTGATATCTTCTCCCCAAGGCAACATGAACAAAGCTTCCTCTCATTTCAGTAATATGGGGAGACCCTCGTAAGGTGTTGGTGGTTCAGTGGTAGAATTCTCGGCCTTCCAGGTGGGAGACCAGGGTGTGACTGCCAGTCAATTCACCTCATGCACAGCCGCCATCTGTCAGTGGAGGCTGGCGTGGTGCTATGATGCTGAACAGGTTTTAGCAGAGCTTCTGCACTAAGATCGGGAGGAAAGGCCTATTTTCTATTTTAAAAACTCAGCCAATAAAAATTCTGCAGATCACAATGGTCTGGCCCTGTTGTGCATGGGTCAGCATAAATCGGGGACCTATGCGGCTGCAGCTCTCAGCTGGTGACCAGAGGGAGGAGATGGCCCCTGGACGAGGGGAGGCAGTAACATTACTCTTTCGCTAGTAGTAGAGTAAGTGGGCCCTTTAAACTGTTAGTGCACTCAGTCGGAGGTTCTATTCCACCCAGAGGTCCTTCAGAGAAAGGCCTAACAATCAGCCATTGAGAACCCTAAGGAGCGGTTTTACTCTGACACACATGAGGCCACCATTAGTTGGAAATGTCTCAACATCAACTGTTTTGTTCCATTTGTTCTTTACTATCAGTGAGCCACTGGCACTGAGAATAGCAGTGGGAACATCATGGCACCAAAGTATCCCAGGTGTCCAGTGGAAAGTTCTTGAGTCTCTTAAGAATTTCTCCTTCCCTCAAAATGACACAGTATTGAGAAGTCAGGGAAACAAGAAAGGCCAATGACTTTGTCAGATGTTGTTAAAGGTCCACATTCCTTGGTTTGTTCCAGAGCTAGTCAGGAGCCGATGTTTACAGACCCATCCACCCTTCATGTCTGCCTGGCTTGTGGGGGTGGGCGCAGTTAGGTTCTTCTCTGAAGGAAGCTGGCATACCTGGATAATCAGCTTTGTGAAGGGATCTGTGATGACTTTCAGAAGTTCCGGGGCGTCTTCACCATTCTTGAAGTGGAAGGACTCCACCACAAGATTGGTCAGGACCTCCAGGTAATGTGTGGCGGCCTCCAGGGGCAAGAGCACAAACACGGAGAGCCAGTTGAAGAAGTCATGGACGGTGGCTCCTGCAAAAGCCCTACACAAGTCAACAGCCAGATTAGTCAGCAAGCAAATGGGCACAGCATTGGGAGGTCATTACTTGTAACATCTGCTATCATCTGCTAGGGATTCCATATCTGTATACATGTGTAAAATCTCATTTTTATTCCTACAATGGTCCCAAAGTGGGTGGTACTGATAACCCCATTCAAAAGTGGAGGAAACTGAAGGCTGGCAAGCAAAAGGAATGTGAAGACCACTGCATGAGCTCCAGACCCAGGACCTTTGTCACCACTCTTTAGGTTGACAGGGAGCTCTGTGGTGCTGTGGCTAAGGCATTAGGTTGCTAACTAAAAGGTTGGAGGTTCGAACCCATTATCCACTTTGCGGAAGCTAGACCAGGCGGTCTACTTCCGTAAAGATGTACAGCCTTGGAAACGCTACGAGGTGGCTATGAGTTGAATCCACTTCATGGCAATGTGTTTGGGAGCTCTGGTAGCACAGTGGCTAAAAAGCATTTGACTGCTAACCAGAAGGCTGGCGGTTCAAACCCACCAGCCACTCCTCGGAAGGAAGGTTGGGCAATCCTACTTCCGTAGTGATACTGCCTCGGAAACCCAAGGAGGGGTCGCTATGAGTCGGGGCCGACTCGACGGCACATAACAACAACAACTTTAGGTTGAGCTGTTCCCACCAGATCTGAGAGCAAGCAGCTGCACATCATGTTCCACATGCTTGGAGGAGACATGTTCTTTCCATGTTCTCTTACAGCTGGTTCAAAGAATTACATCAAGACACATATCGAATGGGGACAACCTTCCTTTGGGAATGTGGGAACTGCTATGAAGGTAACCACAGAAATCTCTTACACAATTCTGAACTTTTAAAAGGTTAGGATCATGGCTCTTGGAGAATCTCGAACAGTCTCCATGGGAAAGGAGACTTATATGTACCCTCTGTGTCTCTGAGAAGAGGGTCACAGATGCCTGACTTCCACCCCCATCCATGCCTGTTAAGAAACTAGACTTTTCCCTCAGTGAAAAATTGTCCTTTAAACATCTGCCTGTCCCATGGCTTCCAGCTAAACAATAGACAGACATACAGGGTGAACATTTACATCAGATAGATACACTCCTTAGAATGATCACTTAGAATGATTAATCATGGGAGAACAGAAGGGCAGTGATTGCATGAGGAGATAGCTCAGGGGGCAGGAATACATAGGGAAAAGGACACAGGGAGGAGGTAACTATGGGGAGGAAGTGGGAAGAGAGCTGTTACACTGTGGGGAATTGCAGTCAATGTCATGAAACAAAATATGTGTGAACTGCTGTATGGAAAATGAATTTGCTCTGTAAACTTCACCCAAATCACAATACAAATTTAAAAAAAAAAATCTATTTGTTGAAAAAACTCACCAAAACACAATTGTAAACTTGACAATGGACATGAACTAATCAAAGCAGCAGTAATAGCCATGAAGGAGAAATAAATGCTGGTTTTCACTAGTAATCAAAGAAATTACAAGTGCAAATTTTCACCTGTCACATTAGCTAAGATTTTTTTTTTTTTTTTTTTTTAAATAACTTTGTTGCTGGAGAGGGTGATGTAAGGGAGAGACATTCCTATACAGCTGGTGTGTGTGAGGTGATACAAATATTTTATAGTACTTGGCAAAATGTTGTAAGAGCAATACAGATGCTTAACATAGTAATTATTGTCCTAGGAATCTAACGAAATCATCCAAGAGAAAGAAAAGAAACACATCCTCCAAAATACCTCCATTGTTATTGAAAACAATATATTTAAATACCCCCAAACAGGGGTCAGCTAAGGCAAGTCTATCCCCTATCCATCAGGGACCTTGCTAGGTCTTGTGTTTTTGTATTTCTTATTTCATAAGCAAATCCTGCTCTGGAACAGTGGAGAGAATCCAAGATCTGCAGTAAGTAGACCTGGACTGGGTCCCCACTGTGCCCTGCAGAGAAGTCACTTAGCCTCTGAGCCTGAACTGGTGTATGTCCTGCTGTGTATGTTTTCAACAACAGAAATAAATTATTTAAAATATGGGCATAGAAATGCCCACTCTACTTCCTGAGAAAACCAAATCAGACACCAATCAGGATCCTTCCACAGGGACCAAGTGGGTTCTCTGAAGCACATGTGAATGAGAAAATCTCTACAGACATTCGTAGACTTGGGCCAATTCATTAGGCACAAGGGGCATTTGCAGTCTCCCCTACCCGCCTGTTTTAATGCCATCTGCCTGACCCACACGGTGATAGCACCATATCCTCAGTCAGCCTTGCTCATCACTCTATATATACTGTAATGAGTCCTTTACCAGTTAGAGGCCAAAACTTGTGCTTCATTTCCATTAACCTTTTCAGAGGAAAAGAGCTCCATTTGCCTGTATTCAAACTGCCCCATTGTCACATCTTAGGAAGCACCAAAAGCTATATTTTGCCTTCTGTTGGCATGCAAGTGAAGAAAGAATAAGTGGCAAGGGTTTAGCTGGCCAAAAAATGGAAGCTGTAGGAAGTTACAATTACTTTTGACCAAGCAGGACCATCAATCCTACCCTAACTGGCCTGAGCATAGTGGCTAAGACACTTGCCTGCTAACCAGACAGCTGGCGGTTCAAACCCACCAGCCACTCCTCGGAAGGAAGGTTGGGCAATCCTACTTCCGTAGTGATACTGCCTCGGAAACCCAAGGAGGGGTCGCTATGAGTCGGGGCCGACTCGACGGCACATAACAACAACAACAACAACACAGCAGGTAGGCTTAGAGCTAGAGCCTGCAGGCCATTAAGCCCTGACTGTGTGCCAGGCACCTTGCTAAGCCCATCCATACATGATCGGGTTTAACTGTGGTGTTGTTGTTGTTGTTGTTGTTGTTATTTGCCATCGAGTCGGCCCCGACTCATAGCAACCCCTCCTTGGGTTTCCGAGGCAGTATCACTACAGAGACTATTATTAACCCTGCTATGACAATAAATAAGCTGAGGTCCAGGGAGTGTAATTAACTGTATGTGATCCCAACCCCCTTGACTGGGTCTGCTTCTAGGGGCCCCAGCAATGACAAGACATGTTCTCATCAAACAACAGGCCTCCTACCTTCGGAATTCATTCCGGTCTCCTGCCTGCATGAGTGCAACGATGGTGTTGGTGATGGAGGTTCCAATGTTGGCCCCCATGATGATAGGGATGGCAGCCCGCACGGTCAACACTAGAGGGTGGAAGAGAAGAGCAAGTTCAGGAAGAAGGGCAGTGGTGACTGAGGGGTAGAATTCTTGCCTTCTACGTGGATGGCGTGAGTGTGAGACCTGCCCAATGCACCTCACACACAGGCATCACCTATCTGTCAGTGGAGGCCTGGGTGCTGCTATGACGCTCAACAGGCTTCAGCAAAGCTTCCAGAAGCCAGATCAGAAGGAAAGGCTTGGCAATCTAGTTCCAGATGAAACCCTATGGATTACAGCAGGCTGATCCTCTTGTGCACAAGTTGGGAACCGCCTTAACAGCAGCTACAAATGGCCACAGGCTCATGAGAGCAGCCTGGCTGTACTGCTGATAGCTGTGGGCCCAAGGCAGGGCCAAGCTTCTTCAACCTGGTCATCCTTCAAAGCAGCTGTTCTTACCTATTCAGGGTTATGAACCCCATTGGGAGTCTGATGAAAAGCCAGCATGACTCACTATAGAAATATGCACATGTGCCACCAAAAAAAATAAATAATAATAATAAAATCTGACAGTCTGAGAATTCACAGATTCCCTGAACCTTTCTTTGGACCCCAGTTTAAAATGTCTTTCTAAAAGTCCTCTCTTTCTATTTAGATGCCCACCAGTTCATTCACTAGTTAATGTTGGCCGAAATGTTGCTATTGCTAACATTAGAGACCTGGCCAAAGATAGTCAGAGAAGAATAGGAAACTGAGAAAGAGAAGGTGTTTGGGTTGTGGTTGTGTGTCAACTTGGCTGGGCCTGGTTGAGTGGCTGGGCAGCCGGATGTAGTTACTCCTCATGATGAGACTGCTAACTGGTAAACTCCATGGTGGAATCTACTAGAGCAGCTGAGTAGTGGCTTTAGGGATGTGGGCTGCTTCTAGTATGTAAGCAGTCTGCCATGCCCTGCTGATCTTGGGGGCTTTTTCTAGACTTCAATTGTTGTTGTTATGTGCCATTGAGTCAGACCCAACTCATAGTGACCACTCCTTGGGTTTCCAAGGTGGTATCACTACGGAAGTAGATTGCCTAATCTTCCTTCCGAGGAGTGGCTGGTGGGTTTGAACTGCCAGTCTTCTGGTAAGCAGTCAAGTGCCTTAGGTACTACACCACCAGAACTCCTAGACTTGAATTAGTGGCCTGCAATGTTGTTTGGTAACATTGGGACTGTGCCTTTTTACTTGTCAATGTTGGGCTTGTCAGCCTCAGCAGCTAGTAGCTGCCTGAGTGAAGAAAAGCCTCCAGCTTCAGTGGGCTGGGAGCAAGAGGCAGAGCTGAAGCCCAAGGTTGAAGGGCTTTCACCAAGCCCCCAGAGCCTGGCACTTTGAACTCAGACTTCTAGCATCCAAAATTATAAGAGAATAAACTCCTGTTTGTTCAAGCCATTCCATTTATCGTATCTTCTGTTAAAGACGGACAAAATAATCAAAACAGGCTTATTATCTTCCTAGGTACCCAGCACCTTCCCACTTCCATAGGAAAATGCTACCTTGAGGCAAAAATGTGGATCCACTACTTAATTTACAAGTTAGTTCCCTGGTGGGCAAAATGCGCGTTTGCTTAGGTTATTGTGGAAATAGTTTTCCATTAGAGACCTGGTGAAAGATGTTCAGAAAAAGAGTAAGAAATTGACAAGGAATTTGGGGCTATTTCCCATGGAAGCAGCCCATTCCTTCTTGCTCCAAGAAGATCAGTGGGCTGTGACTCTAGTCTGAAAAGAAGGCTCAACTGGGAAGAAATTAAAATGCCAAATAACCCAAAGTGGCTGAAAATTATTCAGTGCATACTGGTCTACCTTAGAAGAACCTATGCCTCCTTAGTTGGAACAAACATCAGTTTGAAATGCCATGTCCTCAACCTCAGTTGTCCTAAAGCCAATGTGTTAATGTGATTAGATGTCTTTATTCTTAGTACTGATAAGTGGTGTCGATTAGAACTTTCTGTGATGATAGATTCTATGTGGCTATTAAGCACTTAAAATGTAGCTAGTATGTAGCATAGTGCCTAAGGCACTTGACTGCTAACCAGAAGGCTGATGGTTCAAACCCACCAGCCGCTCCTTGGAAGGAAGATGGGGTAATCTACTTCCATAGTGATACTGCCTCGGAAACCCAAGGAGGGGTCACTATGAGTCGGGTCCGACTTGACAGCACATAACAACAACACAACAGTATAACTGAGGAACATTAGATATTTTAAATTTAAATTGATCAAAATTAAAAAAAAAAATAAGACACATGTGGCTAGTGGCTAGTGGACTGCATATGCAGTTCTAAAGAATTCAGAACTAAGTCCTCAAGGACTGGGGTCAGGCTCAATGAATCATTAAAACTGAAACAGGAGGTGATCTGGGATCAAGGGTGGAGCTTATCATAGCTGGCACATAATAGTGACAAGGCCTGGAATAAATTCCAGGCTTTCCAGATAGGCAGGGAAGTGCCTGAAACATGGGTTACCAGCTTTTAGAAACATGGGTTCATGGGTCCCCAGACTCACGTGAGGAGGCCACCATGCTGACAATGATGGATGAGGAAGTACTGGAACTCTGCACCATGACGGTCACCAGAACCCCAATCACCAGCCCTGCCACAGGGTTGGACAGCATGGAGTTGTCACTGAAGAATTTCCCAGCCACCTTTCCTGGAAAACAAACCCAAACACATGACAGTTGGTTCAGTGTAGACTCTGGGTCAATACGTCTCCACCCAAAGCCAGAAGGCTATGTGTTTGGGAGCCCAGTCTCCAACCCTATGGAATCTTCCTCCCATGTTTTTTTCTCAATTCTGCCCAGCTGCCACAAGAAACCCAGCCTGCTGGCTGGTCCTCCCATGCCCTTCCATCTTTACATCTCTGGCCTAGCTCCCCACCCACTACTGTTCTTCTCCAGCCTTCTCTGATCATGGACCTGGCATAATTCTGCACTTGGTTTGGGGGATGCCAGTGAGCCTCCTGATTCCCTCATTCCTTTTTTGTCTCTGCAATGGAGTCCCAACTCAGAAGATTTATCTTCTAGGCATGAATCTGAGTGAATTTCTTCTTAGTCTTCTCCTTTTCCCCAACCACCTCCAGCCCCAGGAAACCTAAGTTCATAATAAAAACCTATTGGCTAAATCACATGCCTGCTAGCAAAAAGGTCAGCAGTTTGAACTCATCCACCACCCTGTGGGAGGAAGATGTGGCAGTCTGCTCCTGTGAAGATTTATACCTTGGACACCCTATGTGGCAGAGCTCTACTCTGTCCTATAGGGTCATTAGGAATCAGAAGTGACTAGAAGGCAAGGGACTTTTGATTATGGTTTGCTCTGAAGACCATCAGAAAGACCATCAAGTCCATTCCTTTGATTTTATAAAGAAAACTGAGGCAAAGAGAGGTAGTATGATTTCCCTATTATAGTTATTCCAGGGTGGAGTGAAGACCCTTGCTAATG
>NW_006922084.1:218943-220457 GCF_000298275.1 Orycteropus afer afer | reverse complement strand
CTCGGAAACCCAAGGAGGGGTCGCTATGAGTCGGGGGCGACTCGACGGCAAATAACAACAACAACAACATATATATATATATATAAGGTTGGCAGATGATATTTCTACATACACATTTGTATGTGCTGTAGGACTGTCCAAACATATAATAGAGCCAACAAGGGGCAAAGTTATGATAACTTCCTGGCCACAGCCAACTACCTGAGGGAACAAGTATTTGGACTTGTGGGCTCGGGACCATGGTCACAGGGCAAATAAAGCTCAATTGGCATAAATACTACACAAAAGCATTGTTCTACATCCCACTATTTTAAGACTGGGGTCTTAAAAGCTTTCAGGTAGCCATCTAGGTACAACAATGGGTCTCTCCTTATCCAGAGCAAAGAAGAATGAAGAAAACCAAAGATTCGTGGAAACAATTAGTCCAAAGGACTAGTAGACCATGCAATCCTATATGACTATGAGGCCAGAAGAACAAGATGGTACCCAGTTACCATTGTCAACCACCCAGAAAGGGATCAGTGCAAAAGATCCTGGATAGAGTGGGAGAACAATGTGGAATGAAACTCAAAATCATAAAAAGATCAGGTTTGCTGGTCTGATAGAGCCTGGTGAGACCCCTGAGACTATGGCCCCTAGCTACCCTCCTGTGGCTTCCAGCCAAACAACAGACAGTCATATAGGGTGAACATTCACATTAGGTAGATACGCTTCTCAGAGTAATCAATTGTTGGAGAACAGAAGGGCAGAGTTTGCACAGGGAGATAGCTCAGGGGGCAGGAATGCCTAGGAGAGGACACAGGGAAGAGGTAACTACAGGGAAGGAGTGGGAAGAGCTGTTACATTGTGGGGAATTGCAGTCAATGTCATGAAACAAAATGTGTGTGAACTGCTGTATGGAAAATGAATTTGCTGTGTAAACTTTCACCAAAATCACAATAAATTTTTTTTTTTTACAAGAGATGGGGCAAGATAGATGCCAAGACACATGGAGATCTCTAAGAAACCAGGAAGTAGAGTCTGAAAGGACAAGAACCTTCCTCCAGGGCCAATAGAGAAGAAAACCTTCCCCTGAGAGGGTGCTCTGAATTGAGACTTCTAGCCTCCCAAACTTGGAGAAAACTTCTACTTGTTAAAGCCAAAAAAACCTGAACTCAGTAGGCTCTCAAAGTGACTTTGGGGGCTCAAAGGTTTCCACACACGTGAAGACTTCACCCTCCAGTTTCCTCTCGTACCACCTGGCCACTCAGTCCTAGAAAATGTTTAGACGACTGCCATAGGTGCAGATTCCCCCAGCCCACAGAACCCTGTACTTCCCCTACTGAAGACTCAGCTGTAGCCTCAGAGAGTAACTATTAACCTATAACCCAGCCCCGCATGTATGGAGGACTCCCTCAGATGGAAAGTCCTTAGTTTCCTGCCTGGGGCTTATGGACATAGACATGGAGCTGTCAGAACCAAGAAGTCATCGGTCTGGCATTGATTCCAGTCCTGGCTCCTGGCCTAAGCTACTT
>NW_006922084.1:217130-218418 GCF_000298275.1 Orycteropus afer afer | reverse complement strand
AGTCCATTTAGTTGAATCATCTGGTGAAGTGTTACTAAAGGATTTGCATTTGGGAGGAGATGTTCAATCTGGGGCACTGACAGGCACACCGGGCTCATACCCAGGTGAACCACACCGTTGCTGAGTGAGGCAGATAAGAGCATTTGCCACTCGCTAAGTGCTGAGGCAGAGATAATGGTACAGAGTATTTTCTAGAATGTGGCTTCATAGTAGCAATCACAGAGAGCCTTTGGGCCCTGGGCCCTCCCTGGGATGCTCTGTCCTTGACAGCTACTTTGGCCAGTCATTTTTAAAGCCCTGCATACATGGTTCTCACCTCTGCCTCTCCCCCTCAGCACCCTCCCATCTTCTCTCTCCAGGTCTTGCCTCTGTTTCTACAGGCTTGTTCTAACACCTCTCTCTCCTCTTCCTGATTAGCAGCTGAGAGAAGAGTGAGCTCCCTCCCCTCACAGCTGCCCTGCCTCCCAGTTCTCCTCTCCAGCTTCCCTCCTTCCTAACTCCTATCTCCCTTCTCTTTCAGCTCCACAGACAGACCTTACACCCTGCACCTGGAAAAGAAATGCAACAGTACTCGCACCCCAGTGATTCTGGCTACCCATTCATTTGTCTAATTGTATCTTCTCTCAATGCCTCCACAGACAGATACAGGAGCTTGGAGCTACTGCAGGTTCACGTGCCATGTAGGCCATGAGCATGTGGATGAGATGTCCCTGAGCCCTGTGTCCATGATGGAGGAACTCCAGGAGCAGGGACCTTGTCTGTTCACATCTATGCCCACGGCACCTCCAACAGTCCCAGAATGTGGTTGGTATGCAAGAGCAAGGCAGTGTCTGTCTGGGTTAAAACCCCAGTGTCTGGCACATTTTTGCATGAAGGAACAAAGGCTCCCCAACTACCATGTTGTGTTTTAATTCTAAACCTCAGTGACATCCAGGTGGCATCCCTGGCTGGGACCCTTGACCTAAGGCCTAAGAACAATGAAAAAGGGGAAGGTGATACAAAAGAGTGAACCAGTGGTGCCAATACTTGTGATGGGCAGGCCTCCTCCCACCTTGTCCAGCTGCAATGGATTGGCCTAATTTTTACCTGACCACTTGATCCCTGTGTCCTGAAGCGCAGGCAGGTCCCAGGGGTCTTCCACCTCTGTGGGCTCTTCGATCAATGCCACAGTGGAATAAGAAGGCAGAAGTTCAATCTTGGTTGCAGGTCTCGTGGGGACATCTGCCAGAAACAAGCAACAAGAGAAGAGTCAGACCTGAATTGTCTCAGGACCTCCCAGGAGACAAGT
>NW_006922084.1:213030-214650 GCF_000298275.1 Orycteropus afer afer | reverse complement strand
CTAGACAATGCAGTCCAAAAGGAGTGGAAACAACTCACAGAACATGAAGTACAAGTGGCGGAAATGATTATTTAAAAAAAGAGTTCAGTGTCCTTAACGATCCAAGATATGAAATTTCTAAGTGAGATATAAGCAAGGTTTTGGACCAGTTTTGAACTGAACTGGTTCAGTCATGGCCAGATTTGGGTGAAGAGGAATGATAACCAGGAAAAATTACAGGTCTAAGCCCTGGAATGGGAGACTCGAAGTCCTAGTGAGCCCTTTCAGGAGCCTGATACAAAGAGATTGGATTACTGTCAGGACTGTGGTGTGGTCACCCATCTTGGCATGGGGACATCTGCAATTTTGTTGTACGCACCCCGTGTGCTGCCTTTGTTTTCTAAGAGGGAGAATAAGTTTCTAGCAAAGCATCAAACAGTATTTTTCCCACTATGGTTCTTTCTTCTTCACCCACATTTTATAAGTTTGGGTCCATTCCTGTTTTGCTTCATCGTCCGTGACTGAACCAGGAAGAACAGGGTCAAATCCCTGGATGTAAGTCCAAGTACGAAAACAGAAAAGGAAAGTATAATATGTCATGCTGAGAACTGTGATACAAGGAACACTACAGGAAGTTCTACAAAACACAGGAACTTGCATTTTTTGTACGGAGGAATTTCACTTCTAGGAATTAAAAACCTAGGAATATTATCTCTCAGAAAATCAGAAAAACCTGCCTTGCTCCATGAGTTCATTTCTGGGAGCAGATCTCCAGGTCCTAGTCACAATAATGCCATGTTATGATATGGGGACCTGCCTGCCCTGAGAGCCAATATGTATCATGTGAGAGTGGGTTTTACCACGAGCCAGGCCATGCTGGGCACACTGAGGGAGCTGCTAGTATGCTCCCTATCATACAGACGAGAAAACTGAGGGACAGAAACTGAGGTTCACTAACTCCCAAGTGACAGAATGTTGAACACAGGCCCATTCGACTCCAGAACCTTCCGCCACAGCAGCTTTTTGTCTGGGTGGCCTCTGCGTGCCTCCTGGTTTCTGAGAGCAGGGCTGCCTTCTAATGCCCTGCCTCTCCCGCCTGTCACAGAGGTCTGAATCCCCTGTAGCTCAATGAAAAGCCTTCTTAAAAGCTGACAATTCAATGTGGGACAAAGTCTGCTGTTCAAGGCCTGCAGAACGTGGTTCCTTCCTGGGGTGTGATGAGGAGCAGCTACAAAGCTGGGGCCAGGGCAGGGGAGGTGGGGTGGAGCTGAGGTGGTTGGGGAGGAGAAGCTGACCTGGGTTAACTCCAGCCACAGCTCAAGGCCACCATGGTATATGAATTGGCCCAGGCTTGAAATGGCACAGGAGTTTTAAAAAGGCCCATCCAATGTGCTTTCATTTTGTCACCTCTCTTTTTGGAATTCCCAGTCTCAGTCAGGCGCTATGCTGGGTACTTACATAGCCCAGAGCTTCCGAACCAGACTCTACATCCACACTCAAACCCAGCTCCACCCCACACACACAGTGACCACCTTGGGCAAGTTAGGTAAGCTCTTCATACCTTTGTTTCCCCATCTGTAAAATGGTGTTTATAACAGTGCCTGCCGTTGTTGTTGTTGTTGTTTGCCGTCGAGTCGGCCC
>NW_006922084.1:210557-212572 GCF_000298275.1 Orycteropus afer afer | reverse complement strand
AAGGCCACACTAAGATTCTGACTCTATGCTTTGCCTCAATTCCTGCATGACCCGGAGCCCATCAAGACCCATCCTCTTGAATGACTGTGTGGCGGGAAACTGAGTCATACATCAAAGGTGAGATGGTCCTGATTAAAAGTCCAATTCCAGGCACGTGAGGATGCTTCCACACTCTGCTGGAGGAGTTCAGTGTCCCAAGTGTCCCACTTTCTGCATACAGAATCCAGGAGGGAGGAAGGGAGATAGCACCTGCCTCCCAGGTATCTGTGCAAAAGGTCTAACCCTCTGGCCTGCATTCCAGCCTCCAGGTCTCCTATAGCCAATGCTTACAGGCCATTAGCACCAGCCATCGCTCTAAATTCAAACTAACCTGAACTCAACTCATCCTTTCCCCTTCACCCCAAATGCTCCTCTGCAGGGCACCTTCCTGCCGGTGTGATTCCTACCACCAGCCTCTGAGACTCACTGCTGAGTGCCCCCAGTCCGACCAGGCACCAGGACCCAGTGATTCTACCTGGGGACATCTCATGCCCCGGTTGTCTTCAGTTCCTGGTACCACCTCCCTGCCTGGGCCTTAGCACCTCCCACTGGGACAAAAGCAGCAGCTTGTCTAACTGGTCCGGACCCACTGTCTCTCCTCAGCTTGACTTTCCTAACAGCAATTACAACCATTTGACTGTAATCTGACTCTCCATCTGCATAATCCACCCATCTTTTACTATTCACTGCTCCGGAAGGAAGACAGGGCAATCTACTTCCGTAAAGATTTACCACCTCAGAAACCCAAAGGGGGTCGCTGAGTTGGAATCGACTCGATGGCAGTGAGTTTGGTTTGTTTCTTTTGGTTCCTCATCTAAAGATCCCTGGTGGCACAGTGGTTCAAGTGCCCAGCTGCTAACCAAAAGGTGGGTGGCTTGAACCCACCAGCTGCTCTGTGGGAGAAAAACATGGCAGTCTGCTTCCTTGGAAACCCTATGGGGCAGTTACTCTTTTAGGGTTGCTCTGAGTCAGAATTAACTCCATAGCAATGGATTTGTTTTGGGGTTGCTCTTCATCTGAGCCCTCTCCTCCAGCCTCACTGGCTTAATATTGGGACCCTGGACAGTCCCATCTCTACTCTTGCTCAGGCTGAAAAAAAAAAAAAACGCACACTCATTCATTCATTTCTCACTCATGGCAACCCTATGTATTTCAAAGTAGAGTTACACTTAAGGTTTTCAATGGCTGTGACCTTGCAGAAAGATTTCACCAGGCCTTTCTTCCAAGGAGTCTTGGATGGGTTTGAACCACCAACCTTTCAGTGAGGAGCTGAGTGCTTGGTTCTCCCCATGGAACACCCTCCTCACAACCCAGGTCCTCCCACCTCCTGTGCCTGAGTTCTCCAGCCCTTTCTGTTCTGTCCCTTCAGTGTGCTTCTAGCATATAGTGTACTTACTGGGTGACTCACCTGGCACGCTACTGTGACTTCTAATTGATTCCTAATAAGAACTACTGCTTAATGAGCATCAACTAGGTGTCAGTTGCTGTGGTGATGATTGAGATATATTTCATTCAATCCTTATGCATGAAAGGCATCATGACCATAGCCGGTGAGAAAGCCTGGAGCCCAAAGAGATTAAGCAATTCATTCAATGTCACCTAGTAGCTGAGTAGCAGAGCCAGTTTTTCATCTAGGTTTACCTGTCAGTGATCTTGGGGCCTTATCCACAACATCCTTGCTTCTCACACCACTCATGTGGTGTTGGTGGTGTGGGGCAGGGTGGAGGATACCAAACCAGGTCATAAACATGAATGAAATCTCTTCCTGGAGCATGGATTTTACCAACAATATTGGGTAAAGTAAACGTTAAGAAATTTAACTGGCCTCTGATTTCTACTTGGGAAATGAGAATTACATGGGGGAAGCTCATCCCGGGCAGATTTCTCAACACCATTGGCTTTGGGCCTGGGTACTTTTTCTTGTTGAGGGGGGCTGTCCTGTCCATTGTAGGATGTTTAGCCACATCCCTGGTCTC
>NW_006922084.1:207563-209057 GCF_000298275.1 Orycteropus afer afer | reverse complement strand
GTCTCCTCCTTGGAAGTCTTGTTTCCCCTACTCTTTTGACCACTTGTTTTTGCCTTGACACCTGTTTCCTGTTTATAAGCAGGTCCCCGATGAAGCAACTGTTTCCCTCACTGCTTCATTTTCACTTACATTCTGTTGCACCACTGTTTTCAGGGAGTTTACTTTGCTAGACACAGGTCCACACACCTTGGCACCATTCATATATCTGGCCCTGGCCAAGTGACCCAGTCCATTGTGGGCCATGCCTTTCCTCACCCTCACCAACCCCTCAGTTCAACCTGCCTGCCTTGGGACCTGGAAGTGGGAAAATGTAGGGCACATGGCATCTCAGCCCCCGGCAGGGCAGCAGAGGGAAGGATGCTGGTTGCCATCCCTTGGCATGGTCACACAGGCCTCATTCACCTGGCTCTCCTGCCAGCAGAGCCCCAGCTCTTCCCAGGCCAATCCCTAACTCTGGGGTAAAGCATGAACCAGGAGCCAACTCCTGGGGTTGGGCAGCCGTGTAGGGGGATCTTCTAGGCTCCCAGTTTTTTTTGCTATCGCTGCTGATATCACAGGTCCTGGAGCATGGAAAGAGAACCACTGACTGGTGTGATTCTGTGCCTTAAGTTTCTACATCTCAAAAATGGGGATGATACCGTCATCTCCCTCAGAGCTGTTATAAGGATAAGCTGCATACTTTGCATACAGCCTTGTGGAATGAATGAACCAACTACATCATTGACAATGAACACTTTAACCCCCAGGTTTCCTTAGTACTGGGCACCTAGAAGATCCTCTCTCCATTTGTGTAACAGATGAGCCCACATGAACAGTGTTTGTTTTGGGACAGAGGAATGTCCTATGTGAAGTTTGTATGCTCTCATGAAGTGTCATAACAAGGAAAGGGTTCTTTATACAGAGAGTAGAACTCACTTGAAGAGTCACAGCTAGCTAGGGATGGAGTTCCAGAGCTGGAAGCCTTCTGTAGGCCTCACAACCAGGAACCTTCAGGCCCCCATCAACAATGCATGAGACCCAGGAGCCTCGGGTCCAGGCCAGTGAGTCTCTGGGACAGCAGGCTGGGCTGGCACATCTATAGGGCTCATCCCTGCCTACCCATTCACATGGCTGGAAATGCCAGCCAAGAATGCTGTAATGACAGGTTGCTGTGTTCCCACAGGGCTTCTGGAATGCCAGAGACCTGGATTCAGTCTCTGCCAAGCCAGTACTGAGCTGGAAAGGGGAGTGCTGAATGGCCCGGGACAGATACTACAGCGGGAATCTAAGGCCACTATGCCCAGGAATGTGGCAGACACTGGCCATTACTGAACCTGCTTCCAGGGAGGGGGCTTCAGGAACCACCAAGGACACTGTACAGTCTTCCTCCCATCACCATACCCCTGTTCCAGCTTTCTCTTGCTTCTCTCTCCACCTTTCCCCTAAAGCTTCACTCCAGCTTGTGGCCTGCCCAGAAGCATAGGAAGGCAGTATTTTAATACTCTGTGTATTAAT
>NW_006922084.1:198961-206058 GCF_000298275.1 Orycteropus afer afer | reverse complement strand
TTTACAGTTCGAACCCTCCCAGTGGCTGATCAGATTTCACCCTCAGAAACCCTGTGGGGCATTTCTCTATCCTAAGCATGGCTATGAGCCAGACAACACAAAACAACACCACTGTGAATGTTAAAAGGGTTAATTTGTAATTGGAAACATTTAAAACCTATTGCAGTTCTATTTCTGCCTGTTTAATTTACCAAGTTTCAACAAGTGTACGTCACCTTGATCTCTCTTGCCAAATAGGATGTCCTGACTACACACTTCCCTGCTGATACCTGTGCCATTCCACAGAGGACTCTTCCCAAGGTAGAGGTGGGGTGAGGACCTACCGGATGGCTCCTACTGGATGGCTGAAATTGGTATTAAAATTTAGGTTTATTCTGAATCACTTTAATCCCCAAAGGCTGTTTCTCTCATTAAACTAAATTCAGGTTTCTGTATATGTCAACTTTATAATAGCAATAACCAAGACCCCTGTCCTCACACCACTGAGACTTGTTTCAATGAGCTGGTTGAGTGATATGGGGTATTTAGCATTCAAGCCTTTCGTAAAGTATGCCCTTTTGCTACCAGCTCCCAAATGTGCAAAAAGAGATCATTATCAGTGGGTTGGCTGGCGCCAGTAAAGAGGTTTGAACACCCTTAACAATCGGAAACAATGGTCACTCCTAGGAGGCATGACTTATCCAGGAATACTTAGCACAGAGCAGGTTATAGAACTGTCAGTACAGGGGGAGGGAGGGGAAAAAAAAAAAAAAAGGCCTGGAGCACACACCCTAACATAGGAACTTCTGGGTGAACCTAAATAGGGAGGGAGAGGGGCTTCCAGAAGGTGAACTTCAGAGCTTCAACTATGAAATCGACATGTTTGAGAAAGCTGCCTTCTCACCAAGGAAAGCAAGAGACCCAAACTCTCCTCCCTTGGGACCAGCAACCCCTGTCAGGCAACCTGAATCAACCCTGTACCAACATGGATACCTCTCTCTGCTGGCTTGACCAGGCTTAGTTCTCCCCCAAACCCCCAGCTGCCTCTGTGTATATCTCCTTGTAAGCCACTTCTCCAGCCCACCTGCCTGATTCCCTCTGGCTCTGATAATGCTGAAACTAACCATGGACTGTTTTCTCTTGGAACAGCTGAAAAACAAACTCTTTGCTGATTGCCGCCTGCTCAGAGAAGAACAGCAAACTAAGACTGTCTCTGGCAGTCACCTTTGGTAAATACCTCTGCAAACAAGCTTGTGGGGATCACACTGGGGAGCTCCCATCACCAGGCAGCCATACAAAGTGTGGCAAAGAGTGACAAGAACCCATTCCCCGTTTTATATAAAAGGAGAAACTACAGCCAAGGACTAACAGGGACCTGCCTTGGGTCACACAGTTACTTCGTGACCCAGCCAATAAAAAAACACCTTATTTTCTTGATAGGGCCTTCAGTGACCCCATCCTGTCTCCCCAAACCAAACATAATTCTAGAATCTCCAATGTGACTGATTAATTACTGTCAGTAGTAATAGGTAGTAATAATCATAACATTGAGAAGAAAAAAAATCTGGAAAATGTGGAAACATTTTTTCTCTTCTTCAGCTCAAAGCCAACTTCCTTGAGGTCAGCAGGGAGGCACAGCTAAAAAGTAAAGTAATTTAAGGTTCTTTAAAGCGGAGGAGAGAGGAGGGAAGGAAACTCGCTGCCTGCAGCAGCGGTACTCACCAGTGCTCCTGTCTCAGGTAATGGACTGAAGGAGGCACCCAGGTAGAGCACAGCGCCCTGGGTATATATAGCGAAGGTGTTGCGCAAAGAGGCCGGCGGCAGCTGCTGTCCTCACGCCCCTCGCACATTCCAGGACGGCCCGCCGCCGCCGCCGCCGCCGTCGCCACGGCACTGCCTACCTGCCGGCTTAATGAGCCCATCGTGGCCTCGCCTGCTGTGCGGCCTGCCGGGCCAGGGGAGAGCCTCAGACCATCCCCAGCCGCCTGAACGGCAGCAAACGTCCCTGCGCCCCACGCGCCCTGAACCCAGGTTGGCGCGCGCCCTCCCCACCCCCTTCCGGCTGCGGAGAGCCCAGCAAGCAAAGGGCTCACCGGGCTCCAGATCTGTCCCCTCTTTCTCCAGGTCTTTCCCCAAGAACCTGAACCTTCCACTCTAGTTCCTCTGAGGCTGAAGAGGCCAGGGACTTTAAGATAGAAGTCAATTGGAAACTCCTTGCCAAACAAAGGTAGGATTGTTTGACCTTATCAGTCTTGGGAAGTGCTTTCTGCACTGATAGGACTCCAAGTTAAGAGCCTTGGCCAGCTGAGTCTGCAGTGGCAAAGGGCTCTGTCTGACTAGCTGAGGAAGGAGCTGGGGCTTGGTCTCACCCTGAGCCACTCCCTCCCCATGCCCTTATTTCACTGTCCTGCCCAGCGCTGTGTGTGCCCCTCGTCTCTCCCTATCCTTTCCTCCATCCCATCAGTCCCAGAGAGGCCCCATCGTGATGCTTAGAATAGCAGCTTCCCTGTTAGGTGTCCAACACTGCAAGACAAAGCATTCAGTGTTCATAGTGAGGGACATCCACACACAAAAAGCCTTCCTTGGGGTTCAGAGAAGCTGGCTCCTTTTCCAGCTCAGGTTAGAGGGGTTAGGAGGCACCACGGTCTGACTGTAAAACCTATGTATGCCATTTCCCTCAATGGTGCTGCTGTCCTGGTTTTATAGCTGAGGCATTTAGCCAGCTTACTAGCCATCCAGCTGCTGTAAGGAAAAGTGGAAGCACCCCATTGGAACTAGGCTGTATTTCATTCCAAGGCCAAGAGCTCTATCCACTGCTCAGAGGGGAGAAGTCAGGAGTGCTGTTTCCAGGAACCCGCAGAGCCGGCTCTCTGCGGCTCACTGACTCTGATGTCCAGCTGCCTGGGGTGAATTCTCTGGTCTGCCTCTCGCTTTCCCTGCCTCTTTATTTTGTTCATGTGTAAAATGGAAATAATCTGTTGAGTAAAATGGCTCAAAATATGCAAAGCACACAGAACAGCAGCTGGTTTGTAGTAAGTGCAATATATATGTTCATCGTGGTTTTCACAGGATGTTGGGAGAAAAGCCGGGGAAGCCTTGATTAATCTGGAACCATGGAACTCAGCTCATCCATCAGCATCTCAAGAAAACTGTCCTTACCAACCCAAAGGCCTGTGGACCTGTGAGCTGGGCATTAGAAACCAAGTCAGGCGGGGTTACTGTGATGAGAGGGATGGTTTTGCTAGTGGATGCTAGACTGAAAAGCCAGCTCCTGGAGACCATGTCTCCTAGCACCTTTCCACAGAGTGGTTTCTAAAGCAGAGGCCAGGAATAGCGCAGGAATCCACCGACTCTGGGTGTTGATTGAGTGCTGCTCTGCCTCCAGCCCTGGGCATGAGGCAAGAGGAGCTACAGACATCACCAACATGGGGTCCCGGGAGCAAGCCTTAATTGGACATTCACTCTGAAGAGCCTCCCCCACTGACTGTGAACATGAATGTGAATGTGGGGCACAGACCTAATTGCCATCACATGCCTTCACATCACTCTCTAGCAGCTAATGTTGAGTGACCCAAATTTCACAAAGCTTGGAAAGAGAAAGATCCTCTTCCTTTTATGTTTCTATTGAAAAGGCAAAACAGGGGTTCAGCCCTGGAGCCTTTTTTATTAGGTATGTGGATCTTGGAAATAGATCTAGGATGGTATCTTTGTTTCTGGTTTTTGGATTGTATCTGAAGGGCTGATAATGTTCTTGGTTGTGGTGCTTTGCTTAGTGATAGATCCTTGAGCTATTAACTGAATTATAAAACTCAAACCAAACTCCCTGCCATTGAGTCGATTCTGACTCATAGCAACCCCACTGGGTTTCCAAGGCAGAAAGTAGATTGCCCCATCTTCCTTCTGCAGAACATCTGGTGGGTTTGGACCACCAACCTTCTGGTTAGCAGTCAAATGCCTTAATTCACTGTGCCAACAGAGCTCCTTATAATTGAATTATACTCCCCTGCCCCACCCCAATATGTATTGTGGATATATTCTATTTGGAAATATAATTCTTTGTTAAGTTATTAATAAGGACATCCTTGGATGGTGTGTCATAAACGTAATCACTGTGGAGCGATATAGAGTAGGGCAGACACAGTGACAAGCAGTGACATAGGGGAAGAGACTATCTGAAGAAGACAGAGGCAAGTGAATCTGCAAGTCCAAGAACTCCAAGAATTGTGACCTAGAGCCACATGCTGAATTCGGTCTTCCAACATCCTGCCCCTGGTGAGGCAATGCTAAACCAAAAGGGTTAGTGGTTTTAACCTACCCAACAGCTCCTCAGGAGAAAAACCTGGCCATCTTCTCCCTTAAAGATTATAGCCTAGAAAACCCTATGGGACAGTTTTACTGTCACATGGGTCACAAAGAGTCAACACTTGACTCAGTGGCATCTAACAATAGCAACAAACCTCCTGAACTGTGAGAACATAAATTTCCCTTCCCTAAAGCTGCCCATTTGTGGTATTTCTGTTACAAAGCACTAGGTAACTAAGATGGGGTGGGTGTATGGGGAAGAGGGTAGACTCTGAATTTGAATACCGGCCCCACCACTTTCTGGCTTTGTCTCATGTCATATGATCAGAGGTGACACATATATTGCTTTCTCTGGGCCAAACACGGTTGTAATCTTTTTGCAAATCGACTCATTTAATCCTCAAGCAATCCTGAGGTAACTTTATTATTTGCATTTTATTGATGAGCGGACTGAGGCACAGAGAAGTTAAATATCTTGCCCAAGGTCACAGAGTGAATAGGCAGAGCCAGGATTTAAACTCGAGCAGTTTAAACCAGAGGCTCCAGCGTGTATGCTTTTACTTCAAACCTAGGCTGTCTCTATAATGTCACCAACTGAGAGTTAAGAGTTTCCTAGAGAGTCTGAGTGAACCTGGAAGACATTATGCTGAGTGAACTAAGTCAATCACAGAAGGACACATACAGTATTAGTTCCTTGTTGTGGAGGATCAAGGAAAGGTTTAGTTTATATATGGAGGGAAATTTTCTTTGTTGGTTGCCAGGGGTGGGAGGGGAGAGGAGGGAGCACTGCAAATAAATAAATAGTGCATTGACACATGTCACTTTTGTTTTGTGTATTTCACTGCACATAAATTATATTTCAATAAAATGCATTAAAAAAAGGTTTCTAGAGATAAATTCTCTAGATCAAGCTTAGCCTTGTAAATGTCACTAAGATGTTTAACCAACTTTGTAAAAAACTTTAAAAAACAAAAAGAAAACCCACTGTCGTTGAGTCAATTCCAACTCATAGCAACGGTATAGGACAGAGTAAAACTAACACAGAGGGTTTCCAGTGCAGCTGCTGCAGAGTGCTCCATCTTTTTCCCACAGAGCAGTTGGTGGGTTCGAACCACTGACCTTTTGGTTAGTAGGCAAATGCCTTAACAGAAGAGGCACATACTTTCTAGCTGAGAGCAAGCTGATGAACTGTGATTACTTCACAAAACCCAGTGACTAACTCATCATTCCTTAAGTGCCTCAGAGCTGCTTTTTTCCATTCTACTAGAGGCTCAGACAGATAAATTTCAGAAAATGGAAAAAATTTTCTAGTGTGTACACGAGTGTGTATTTTTTTTTTTTTTAATTTTTCTGCTTTTTCCATTGCTGTATAACATTATAAGGGAGGTGAGCCAGAGGCATTTTCTGGGTCATCATGGAACCCGTAACTGGCAGTAAACACCCTTGCTTTATGGTCATTTTTATAATCATCTCTATCATTTTGCTATTTCTAATCTGTCCTGGATGGTAGGTAAGCTCATTCATTTAACCACTCAACCGTCATTCAAATTGCATGTAAAGCAGGAATGCACAGGAAAGAAAGACACAGGGAAAAGGAAACCACAGGGAGGAAGTGGGAAGAGAGCTGTTACATCATGAGGACTGCGATGAATGTCGAAACAAAGTGTGTATGAACTGTATGGAAAATAATTTGATCTGTAAACCAAATCACCCAATCACAATAAAAAGAAAAAATTAATTGGCAGCTCTGGTGGCATAGTGTCTAAGGCATTTGACAGCTAACCAGAAGGCTGGCTGTGCAAACCTACCAGCCACTTCTTGGAAGGAAGATTGGGTCATCTACTTCCGAAGTGATACTGCCTTGGAAACCCAAGGAGGAGGGGTCGCTGTGAGTCATATCTGACTCAATGGCGATGAGTTTGGTTTTGGTTTTTGGTCATGGAAAGCAAGAGTAAGTAAACCTGAAAAGATCTGATGGATCTGCTTAGGAGCATGCCTTCTTCTTAGACTTTACATCTACTTGGGGAATCAGAAAACGTTTTTATATTCCATAGGTCCTAAAATAGTTGAGGCAAACGGTGTTTGGCAAACTTGATACTTGACAAGGACATAGGATACTAGAAATAAAACTAAAAGCTGTTGCCACATACCCCCTGGGGGTAACCAGCATGGACCAGCCTCACCATCACCCAGGCCTCATCATCTCTTCAGCATGGAGAAAGATACCTGCAGGTATCAGAAGGGAACTGAGGCTCTTGTCTGCACAATCAGTGAGTAACTCCATTCCTTATCTCCTCAGAGCAGCCAAGGTGGCCTGCCTCCTACATGCTTTTACCTCTTCCCTCACACACAGTCCATTGTCACCAATGGCTTCCCACCTCCTCTGAGAACAAGCTCCACACCTCTTCCCTAGTTTGTATGTTCTGAGTCCTGCCTTACCCCCTAATGCTGCTTCCTCGTCCTCCCTCCCCTGATTCATACTCTGTCCACGCTGACCTTTTTGCTTCTAACAGTCATTCTCACCCCAAGACCTTTGCTCCTGTCATCCTCTCTGCTTCAAACATTCATTTATTCCCCCTCAAGATTTCACATGGCCCTGCCTCCTCATTCAGTCCCAAGAGCATCTCTCTGCCCTCAACTATTGTCATCCTGTTTTATTTCCTTCGTAGCACTTCAGTCACTCTAAAACATGTTTATTATTTTTTTAAAATAATCTGTCTCCTTCATTAGAGTATAAAGTCTTCTCTGTCCCACTACCAAGAACGGTGTTTGGCACAGTTAAGGCCCAAAGAATTTGTTAAATGAAAACATGAAGG
>NW_006922084.1:197057-198421 GCF_000298275.1 Orycteropus afer afer | reverse complement strand
TTTTAGTGATAAGTGGCTTTCCCAAGCAAACTCCACTGCAGGTATGGAAGCAGTTGGACTAGTTAAGGCCCACCCTGGAGGCTGTACTCACCCTGGTATAGGTTCTTCAGTATTCCCTTACCTTCAGTGTGTGCAGAAAGAGGCTAAAATGGGGCCCTGTGTACCATCTCCTGTCAGCCCCTGCCCTGCCTTTGGACCACGCAAACCTCAGCCTTCACAATCCTGACACCAGAGCAACTAGATGGTGCCTGGCTACCACTGCTGACTGCTCTGAAGGTCCTGGATAGAGTGGGAGAAAAGTGTGGAACAAAACTCAAAATCATGAAGACCAGGCTTACCAGCTGGGTAGACTGGAGGAACCCCTAGACTGTGGCCCTTGGTCACCCTTCAAGCCTGGAACTGAACTCACCTTCATGGCTTAACTTTCAGTCAAACAATAAACAAGCCTACGGCCTATAAGGGGAACAGTAACGCAATCAACCATAGGAGATCAAATGGGCAACATTTGCCCAGAGACAGTTCAGAGGGTAGGAAGGGATAGAATAGAAGGATAAATGGAAATGGAAAGCATAGGAAGTGGGATGAATGCTGTTACAATGTGGGGACTGCAGTCAATGTCATGAAATAAAGTATGTATGGAATGTTGAAGGAAAAACAAATTTACTCTGTAAACTCACCCAAATTAAAAAGAAAAAAGAAAACACACAAGAAAGCCACATTCAGAAACTCTCTTTCATCCTTAATGGCTGAAGTAGTTTGCTTTTCACTTTTGACTCTTTTAACCATGGAGATTTAAAGTGAGAGGTTACTAGCTGGGTTTGAACTCCCAACCTTTTGGTTAGCAGCCAAGCATAAACCATTTGTGCCACCCAGGATTATGAATAACACCAAATAAATTTAAAGTTCAGGAGGGACTCACAGTTTTGAACTGAGCTCTGAAGGTCATTTTAGGAGGCCTGAGTCTATCTTCTGTTCTCAGTGCAGTTTGTGTCCACCAGGCCTGGGAAAGAGATGACAAAGGGAAGAGATATGAATGATTCGCAAGGCTTCACTATGCACAGAAATATCTCCCAGTCTTCTAGGGCATCTTACATTCCCACCATGCAACACACCTCCTTTAATAAACTACTGTGAACGATGTTGGGTGCCACTGAGTCTGTCCCAACTCATAGCGGCCCTATGTGACAAGACTACTCCAAGGAGTTTTCTTGACTGTAATCTTTATAGGAGCAGATCACCAGGTCTTTTTTCCAAAGGAGCTGTTAGGTGGGTTCAAGCTTCCAACCTTGGTTAGTGCCACTAGGACTCCTACCATAAACAAATTATAAAACCCAGTGTTGGCGAAGCTATGGCAAAAAAAAAAA
>NW_006922084.1:193833-194405 GCF_000298275.1 Orycteropus afer afer | reverse complement strand
GATACAGAAGATAATCCTGGAGCCCTGAGCTTTGAAAGGAACTACACAGAAGTGGATTAGGCACCAACTAGTGGAAAAACCTGAATGAGAACAGTGAGTACAGGGACAGTCAGAGCTGCAGACTCTCAGCTACTCTGATGGGACCAGCCTGACTATTTCCAAGTGGTGTTGGGACCTGAGAATTGACCTAAAGATCAACCCTGGTCACCAACGGCTGTAGGGATGACTGCACTGGTGGCCTATGACTAGGAAGGGAAACAGCAAGGAGGGAGACAACCTGAGCTGTTGACTTTCCACTGTTCAGAGGGTGCAACTATTTTGATTGTTTACACGTGGCAGCCATTTTGGCTATTTAAAGTGACTGAGGGCACAGCCATTTTGAATCTTTACAAGTGGCAACCATTTTGGATTTTAAAGTGACAGCATTCTCATTCGGATTCCAGGAACCTAAGAATAGGCTCTGGTTGCCAAGGTCAGCAGGGACATAGAGGCTGACAATGGGAAAGGAGACAGGTAGTGAGTGTGTAAGTGCTGTCAACTAGTGAATAGAGGAGCACAGTACCCTGCTTGCG
>NW_006922084.1:176925-192438 GCF_000298275.1 Orycteropus afer afer | reverse complement strand
TGTTCTAAACTTGGGAAGAAAACTATAAATCACAGGGTAACCTCAAAGAAAAATGATAAACCTTCACATCAAAATAAAAAAGAGGACCAGCACAAATATTTACAAATGCTAAAAAATAGCAATGAAGAAAGTGATAATACGATTCATAAACAAAACAAGCTCAACGTAGAAAATTATATGGAACAAAGAAATTGACACCACAAAAAAGCACATAACGAAAATGACAGCAACAAATTCATATTTGCCGATAATTACATATCTGGCAAGGAATTTATCTCTAAGATTTATAGAAAACTCCAATGCCTCAACACCAAAAGAATTAACAATCCAACTGAAAAATGGGCAGAAGACATGAAGAGACACTTCACCAAGGAGAGTACTCAGGTGGCCAACTAATGCGTGAATAGATGCTCACAGTCATTGGTCATGAGAAAGATGCAAATCAAAAGAACAATGAGATACCATCTCACCCCAGCACTGATGGCAAGGTTCAACAAAACAGAAAATAACAAATGCTGGCAGGGATGTGGAGAGATTGGGACTCTCATACACTGCTGGTGGGACTGTGAAGTGGTATAACCACTGTGGATAGCAATATGGCGATTCCATAGAAAGGTAGAATTGGAGATACCATTTGACCCAGCAATTCCATTACTAGGTATAATGCAGATATATGCACACTCGTGTTCATGGCAGCACTGTTTACAATAGCAAAAAGATGGAAATAACCTACGTGCCCATCAGTGGAAGTGCAGATGACCAAACTACAGTATATACATGTAATAGAATGCTATGCAGCACTAAAGAATAAGATAGAGTCTGCAAAACACTGCATAATACAGATGAATTTTGGAGGACATTATCCTGAGTGAAATAAGTAAATCATAGAAGGACAAATATAGTATTAGTTTGTTGTTGTGGAGAGTCAAGGAAAGGTTTATATATGGAGGAAAACTTTCTTTATTGGTTGCCAGGGGTGGGAGGGGAGGGGAGAGAATCTAAAAAAAAAAAAATCATTGGCCCATGTCACTTTAGTTTTGTGTATCATTGTACATAAATTATATTTCAATAAAATGCATTAAAAAAAAAAAGGAAATGCCATTTCTTAGTGGGCACTGAGGCGTGGAGAGGCTTGGTCCTACTCTAGCAGAACCTTCTTGGCCTCTTCCTACACTTGCAGCCCCATCTCTCCTAATCCCCTGCATTACCTCCAGGAAGCCTTCCTGAAGCAACAGTACCTAGCACAGGGTCTGGTTCTCAGGAGCTGCTCAATAAATACTGAATTGTAACCAAATCAGAGGATGTATCAAAGTGGAGGCCAGAGTGTGGTTTCCACGGGGAAGCACAATACCTGTCTGGAAAGGAGCCCAGGACACTGGCCAATGTCCAGGTGGAACAAAAGAGCGGGAGTGTTAACTGACCCACTTACCACTTACTTCCTTCTCATGGGAACAACCACAACTCAACTTCGGCTGATTGTAGCTGTTGGAAATTAGGGCAGTGTTCCTCTCACGTTACTGAAGCCAGAAATTAAAATGTTTACGTGAGATTCAGAATTTTCAGATATTGATTCAAATTAAACGAGCATACAACAAAACAACACAGGAGCCAAACAAAATACATAGGAGGCCAAACCCAGCACTGCTCGCTAGCTTGCTGCCTTGGCCTGTTCAGTTCTTCCTGGAGCTGAAGTGCTGGATAACAATAGCACAAATGCTACACAAGGGCCATGGATTTGACTCTTCTTCACTGCTGTGCCCTCAAAACCTTGAAGGGTACCTCGCTCAGAGAAGCCTCAGGTGACATTTGTAGCATATATGAATGACACAGAGGAGAGCCCTAAGTCACCAATATGATGCCCTGTCTTTGTGCTGATTGAGTCTCCTGTTGTCAGAACCTAGCTTCTCCGTGACTGAGCAAGGAGGTAGGTGGTACAGGACCAAGCCATGTCCACTCCACTCCTCTAAAAGGCAGCCTTTGTTTGTGAGTCCCCTCCAGGCCGGCAGAGGATGTTGGGTCTCCCTCATGGCAGCCTGATGGCTCCCCCTTTCCTGGCCTGTTTTATCCCCTTCTTGTTTGTTCTGTTACCATATACCATCAATCAGTTTCAACTCATAGCAAGCCTGTGTACAACAGAAAGAAACACTGCCCGGTCCTGCACCTTGCACACAATCCTTGCTATGCTTGAGCCCATCATTGTAGCCACTGGCTCAATCCATCTGCTGAGGGTCTTCCTCTTTTTCTCTGATGCTGTTTTATATAGGTCTTATACCCTAATAAGGAGCTCTGGTAGCATAGTGGCTAAGGCACTTGACTGCTAACCAGAAGGCGGGAAGTTCAAACCCACCAGCCACTCCTCGAAAGGAAGGTTGGGCAATCTGCTTCCGTAGTGATACTGCCCCGGCAACCCAAGGAGGGCTCCCTATGAGTCAGGCCGACTTGAGGGCACATAACAAAACAACAAGAACATTCCCTAACAAGATGCCTCTGGGTGGTGCAAATTGTTAAAGCCCTCAACTGATAACTGAAAAGTTGGAGGGTCAAGTCCATCCAGAGGCACCTTAGAGGAAAGGCCTGGCCATCAGCCATTGCAACCCTAATGGAGCACAGTTCCCCAGTAGCAGCACTGGGACTGGCTTATCTCAGGAAGGAACTCAGAGTCCCCTGATTTCAGCCATCACATTCCTGCCTAATGCCCCAACACCCAATGCCTTCCCATGAGTACTGACTTTCTCCTTTGGCTCTGTCCCATCACAGAAGGTGAGGTAGGGGCCTGCTCATCCCCATGATGCGCCCACATTTACCCTGGGCATGTGCCCAGCAGTGCATGCTGGGCACAGCTGCTACTTAACCTGAACAATACAAGCCCTTTGTCTTTAAGATTAAGAACATTTCCTTGCCTTGGTAGCTGCTTTATAACTCCCGAGAAAGGGTTCACAGGCTTGTCATCTTAATTGCTCTGAAAGTTCATGTTTTTCTGATGTCAAGGGGATGGAAACCTCGAATGTGACTCAGGAAAATGGAAACGGGCCCCAGAGAACATGGGGCAGATATATCGTCTCGTTAGCATATTTCAGGAAGCAGGCCCCTCCCAACTTTGGATCACAGCACAAGGCACAGAACTTCTCCCCCTTATGGTAAATCTAGCAAAAACCCATTCCAGAAGCTGCTTGTGTAGCCCCTCAGATCCAGGCACTGCAGCACCCACTGACCCCTCTCACCTGGCACCTGTTAAAGCCCCTCCTCTCTCCCAGACACTTACGGTACCTTAGCCTGTGTCCTGGGAGAATCCTTTGTTCAGATCAAAGCTTAGTGCTTAGTTCAGAGGAAATCAACTATTTATAGGTAACAAGGGGAGCTCTGGTAGCGTAGTGCTTAAGGCACTTGACTGCTAACCGAAAGGCTGGTGGTTCAAACCCACCAGCCACTCCTCACAAGGAAGGTGGGGCAATCTACTTCCATAGTGATACTGCCTGGGAAACCGAAGGAGGGGTCGCTATGAGTCGGGTCCGACTCCACGGCACATAACAATAACATAGGTAACAAGAGCCATAGGATGTTTACATTGGAGCAAACCTTATAAACCATGTAGCCCAGTGATTCAGATAATAGCAGAATTACTGATGGGATCAGGTGGAGAACGGGTTCCCCTTCCTTCCTGCCCTGGGTTAACTTGTTGTTGTTGGTGGTGGTGGGGTAGATTGGGAAGTTCAGTTGAAACCCCTGGGATTCCTGAATTGTGCTTTGAAAATCTGACCCAACCCTTTTATTTAAAACCCAAAATAAAACTGACAAGTCAATTCCTACTCATAGTGACCCCACAGGACAGAGTAGAACTGCCCCACAGGGTTTCCACGGCTGTTTTCACAGAAGCCACATCTTCTTCCAAAGGCCAGTCTTTCAATTAGCAGCCCAGCGCTTAACCACTGCACCAGAGTTCCTTCCCTCTTATTTAGGGGACGAGTTTACTGAAAATTTCTATTGTTGTTAGGCACCATCAAGTTGGCTCTGACTCATAGCGACCCTATGTACAACAGAATGAAACACTGTGCCAGCCTCACAATGCAGCCGCCATGTCAATCCGTCCCATTGAGAGCCTTCCCCATTTTTGCTGACCCTCCACTTTACCAACCATGATATCCTTCTCCAGGGAATGGCCCTTTCTGACAACATGACCAAAGTAGGTGAGAAAAAGTCTAGCCATTCTTGCTTTCAAAGAGCACTTCAGCTGCACTTCTTCCAAGACAAATCTGTTAGTTGTTTGGGCGGTCCATGGTACTTCCAGCATTCTTCGCCAACACCACAACTCAAAAGCATCAAATTTCTATTATCCCCACAAAATAGGTGCTAGAATCTCAATCCCTATACCTGTGGATACGATCCTCTCAGCATTATTGTAGAGAAGAGCAGCTCTGGCAGGGAAATTCCACTGGGGTGATGTGGCTATGGCCCTGTGCTTACCCACCCCACTCCATCCACTGCTGGCCTTTGCTAAGATTATGTACTTGAAGGCCCAAATCACCAGCTCAAAGCACCCAATCTAGTGAAACTTCATATTCTCAGGTCTCCCAGTGCAGACTAAAGAATCTGAGTCCATAGGTAAACTACATGGCTGGTTGAGGCATCTGATAAACCAGTCATTTGAGCACCACTGTCATGCAAATGACGATGTCTAAAGAAATGCTAATAGAAATGTGTTCATTCCGTACATTGAGTTTGATTTCCTGATTTTTCCTGTCATTAAAGAGCCTCTGAAACTATGGATTCCAACTGGTAAATGCCTCTTCCTCCTCCTGTTCACAGGCAGAGAAATGGACATTCATCCTTACTCCACCCCTCCCAAGGTGCTCCTCCATCTTGCACCAATGAGAGTTGACTAGGATTCTGAGCTCTCCATTCATGTTCACAGAGGAGCTGGGGAGGGAGAAAACTGGGTGGCTCCCTCTTGTAGTAATATCTTATGGGTACCTTCCACCCTGAGGGGATTCCAGGGCCTCAGTCCCCTCCCTTTTGCCTGGAAAAAAAAATTTAAAAAAGCCAATATCTTTTCAGCCAATCAACTCCAACTCATGGGGACTCCATACTTGTGAGAGGAGAACTGTGCTCCATAGGATTTTCAATGGCTGATTTTTTTTTTTTTTTGTAAATAGGTTGTCAGGCCTTTCTTCCAAAGTGCCTCCAACCTTTTTGTTAATAGCCAAGTGCTTTAACCATTATCACCACCCAGGGGTTCCCCTTTGCCTGAGATAGGATGGAAATGCCTAGTCATGTGGGGAGAAGGCTTTTGCTGAGAGACTGGATTATCCATTCTGGGTTAATCCAAAGTAAAACCCTATTAGCTTCTCATTTAATCTCATATGGGGGGGGGGGGATCATTTCCCTTCAGTAGATTCTGACTCATATCGAACCTGTAAGACAAAAACAGTAGAACTGTCTCAAGAAGTTTCTAAGACTTATATTCTTACAGAAGCAGATTGCCAATCTTTCTCCCCTGAAGTGGCTGGTGGGTTTCAGACCTCTCAGCACACAGGGATCCTTTAAACTAGATCCTGATGGTTATCTACATTTTGCCACAAGGACGTCATTAAGTGGCAAAGCAACATGAACCCCAGAGGTCAAAACCTATTGCTTTTAATCTCAAAATTCTGCAGCAAACCACCATAGTTCTAAACTCACACACAAAGAGAAAATAGAATGAGGAAATAATTTTTTTTATCCGTTTTGCAGATGCAGAGCTCAGACTCAGAATATACAATATCTTGCCCAAAAGTCAAAATTACTGGTCAAGTCAGGATTCAAACCAACATTAGCCGCTACTCCACACAGACCTAACTGTGAATCCATGGACCATTCAAGCCTGACTCTAACATGCCAATGGCCAGTTTTTTGGAAATAGATCCCCAGGCTGTTCCTCTGAGGCACCTCTGGCTGGACTCAAACTCCCAACCTTTCCGTTAACAGTGGTTATAGGTTTACATAACCCATGGACTCCAGGCTTGCCAACAAGAACTCACTAACATACAGCAACACCCACAGGCAGGACTTAGCTCCACTCCCAACACACAGAACTTGCTGGAGCTGGAACGAAGACCCCTTGAGTCCTCCTGCCTTCTCCTAGCCTGTTTACCCAGTGCCAGAGTACCCCAACAAGCAAGGTAAGCATGGGCTTACTTTTGCTTAGTTACTAATCTGTAGTTAACAATTTCACATTTTCTCACCACACCAAAGATTCTACTTCTAGCTAGGTATGACTGTTACCTGTCTCTCTCCCAGTCCTATAGCATCTTCCTACAGAATCAAAGCATCTTTTTCAAATTTATAATCCCTGATGGTCACAGAGTGCCCAGTATGAGTTTACCTTGCTTTTTGGGTAACCCACTTCTGGTTCACCCAGACTCACATCACCACCCTGCCACACATGCACCCTCCATAACCTCCCCAGACACCAGCTCTGTCCACCCAGGTCTTGGGGAAATCAAGTACACTATGGTAAAGGTTCTAGATCCCCACCCCACCCGCCCAGGCCTTATGGCAGATTTCATACCTGGGAAGGATGCAACCAATTGGAAGAGCTAGAATCTCTGCTGCTTGAGACAGAGGAAGAACTTACCGTGGATGAAGCAATATATAGCCAGTAGATAGGTTTGCCCCACCCATGCCAGCAACGGTCCTTAAATCTGTTCATACCAGCTCCTCCCCTAGTGGCAATTTAGTCTTCCCTGATTTGAAGACCCACCTTTGGGTTTGTCCTGTGGTTCTGCTAATCTCCCATGGGTCCCTTCCTCTGATGGTCTGTGGGAGCAGGCTTGTCTGGCTCCTACACATGTGCTTTGGGGAGGTTAGGGATGCCCCTGACCAAGCCCTGCTGGACTAAGGACACTTGGGCCAGCCAGTCTTGACATCCCTCACCAGGGAAGAAGGTATTGTCATTGGCAAGACAATTCTAAAACATCTGGAAAATAAAAAAGGCCAGATACACAAGAAAGTAAGGAAATAAGATGAAATAAGCCCTGTAAGATATCAAAATGTGTTAATAGATTACAGTGATTGAAACAATCAAAACCAAAGCAAACCTGCTGCCATCAAGTGGATTCGATTCCAACTCATAGCAACCCCCATTGGGTTTCCAAGGCAATAAATCTTTACTGAAGTAGATTGCCCCGTCTTCCTTCTGCAGAGTGGCTGGTGGGATTGAACTGTCAACCTTCTGGTTAGCAGTCAAATGCTTCAGGCACTGCGCCATCAGAGCTCCTTTCAACCAGAGCTCAGCCCATCATGATCAATAAAATTGAATAAAATGGCTCAAAGCTAGACTCCTGCTGATATTTGATAAAGAAGACATCCTGAACCAATTTTAATCATCAGAGATTATTAATTTATTTTTTAGAGAAGACAGTTAGCAATTTGGAGAAAAATTAAATCAGATCCACCTCATCTTAGAAATCAAAACTAAATGCAGAAATATAGACTTTGAAACTTCAGGCTATAGACAAACCAGTAGAAAAGAAAATGTGGTATAAATTATACCTGGAGGAAAGTAACTTTGGGAGTTTATATGGAGTGGATAAGAGTTTAAAAGAGCCATGGATTTAATAGCTATGTAAAATTAAGCAGATACACTGAGAAAAATACATTTCTACTCAATATAATAAACAATGGATTTTAATCTATTTTTAAAGTTCATCCAAATGAGTTGGCAAAAGCACTGTTGTTAGGTGCCACTGAGTTGGCTCCGACTCACAGTGACCATACGTGCAACAGAACAAACACTGCCTGGTCCTGCAAAGGCACTAAAAAAACACCAAACCAAACTCACTGCCATCGAGTGGGGTCCAACTCATAGTGACTCCTCCTTGAGTTCCCGAGGTAATATCACTATGGAGTAGATTGCCCAACCTTCCTTACTAAGATGTCAATAAATGAATATGAAAAAAATCTGCTACAAAAGATACATATCTGCTAGTCAGATCTACAAAACTGCTAATAATTTCTTGAAATAAATATTAAAACAGTAAAAAGGACACTTCTTGTTGGTACAATTTTTTTTTCAGGCAGTAGTAAGGAGTCCTTGTTATTATTGGTCATTTGTTGTTGTTGTTGTTGTTATGTGCCATTGAGTCAGACCTGACTCATAGCGACCCCTTCTTGGGTTTCCGAGGCAGTATCACTACGGAAGTTGGTCATTTAAGTCAATACAATTTTTTGAGGAAAATTGGAACATACATTAAGATACATAAAAAAAATGTTTTAATCTTTGACCTAGTAATTATGTGTACAGAAATCTACACTAGAGCAAAAAAGATCCAAAACATATGTATGCAAATACTACTCATTACGGGGTAAAGATTCAAAAAAGCGAAAATAAGAAGGAAGCCAACTACATGTCAAGATGGGAGGCTTAAGTAAATGATGACACTAAAGAAGCTAGACTACGTGTTAACAAAATGTCATGTAGGACACAATGGGGTAACATGAAGGTGTTTGTGACAATATAAGAAATACTGAGTTCAAAACAGAAAGAGTGGTAAGGAAAAAAATAGGAAAAAGCTAGCAAAGAAGAAAAAGAGAAGTTATATCCAGATTTATAAGAATGATTGACTTAGGGTGGAATAATTGAGTTAAGGAGATGTTAATGTTCTTTGTTTTTCCAAATTTTCTCTGATAGAGCTTTTGTTTTGCCATTTAATGAGTTTTAAAGAACACGCCATCAAACCTTTTATTGGACAAATACAAGCAATAGACTTCAGCTGTTAAAGGAAACAGGCTGACAAGGAAAAGCGATGGAAAGGAAAACAAAACAAAGGGAGAAAGAAGGAAGGATTGAGAGACAGAAACAAGATGGTGGGTGGGAATGCAAACAGAGACAGATGTCAAGAGTTAATGAGAGGTGGAGAACAAGTCACTGAGCAGTAATGGACTGAGAGGCAAGAGGGACCATAGAAAGGCAATTCAAAGATAGTGATTAGAAGGAGATTCAAAGATAGTGAAATAGCTGTTGTTACTTGCCATCAAGTGATCTCTAACTCATGATGACCTTACGTATAAGAGAACAAAAAGTAGTCCAATCCTCCCCCATCTTTCAGCACTATATTAGACAATGTTCTGTTGTGACCTATAAAGTTTGCATTGGCTAAGTTTCAGAAGTAGATAGCTAGGCCTTTTTTCCTGGTCTTTCTTGGTCTGGAAGCTCTGCTGAAACCCGTCCACCGTGAAAGACTCTGCTGGTATTCAGTATCTGTGGCATGGTTTCTGGTATCATGACAACATGCAAGCCACCACAGTATGACAGACTGACAGACAGGTGGCCCAGTGCATCTCTAAATACGACTGTTTCTAAAAATGTAATCTTTTAAAGTAAAAAAAAAAAAAAAAAAGGAGAAAAGGCAATTGCTGTTAAATTTTAGACATAATAATATATCTATTCCTATCTGAAATTTGGAAACATTGGGATTCTTTATAACTTCTCTTTTCTTCATCTTCCATGGAGAAAATTCCAAGTTTTGGCCTCCACATAGTCAGTTCTTTACACATGCTTCCACTTAATTTTTGGCAATAATAAAAATTATAGCACTGCTTGAGCCCCTTCAAAGAGCTCTGGTGACACAATGGTTAAAGCATCCAGCCGGTAACTAAAAAGGTCGTTCAAACCCACCAGCCACTCCACAGGCGAAAGTAAAGATGAACATCCTTGGAAACCCTATGGGGCAGGTCTGCTCTGTCCTATAGTGTCACTATGAGCCAGAATCAACTCAATGCCAGTGGGTATAAGCTGTGTTAGACACAACTGCAAGCATTTTAATTGCATTTACTGTTTAACCTTTGCAACAGCCCAAGGAGGAAGGTACATTAGCGTTTCCATTTTATAGATAAGACAATGAAGAAGTGGAATTAAGTAACAGGCCCAAATACATACTGTTTACATATTGTTGTTTTCAATATGGGAAAGCTAGAGCTCAGAGAAATAAGGGACAGAATCAAAGATTTGACAAAAGGTCTGACACTGGTGCAAAATTGAAGCCTTCCAGGGGCTCCACAAGGGTGGACTTGAGTACAGGGCAGCCCCATCTTACAGGGCAAGGCAATGGTGAAGGGCACGCGGCACGTGACTGAGGCAATGGTGAAAAGTAAGCAGCATGTGACCAAGGCAGCAGTGCTCAGAAAAGACCAGTTCTGGTGGTGGTCTTGGAGCCAAGCTGGCTCCACCCAATGGTAATAACAAAGATAACAATAGCAACAACTGCTTGAAATACCTAGAGCAGTGGTTATCTGAAAACAAAACCAAAAAAAAAAACAGTTGCCATTCAGTCAGTTCCAACTCATGGGCTCCATGTGTGCTAGGGTAGAGCTGTGCTCCAACGGATCATTTAGGCAACTTGTAGGAAAAGCTTCATGACCTACTTCTGAAAAATCAGCCATTAAAGACTCTGGAGTGCAATGTTTTTACTACTAGGAGCAATTCTGTCCCCTAGGGGACATTTGGGAGTATCTGATGACATTTTTGGTTGTGACAGCTGGGAGGGGAAGTGCTACTGGCATATAGTGAGTGGGTAGAGGCCAGGGATGCTGCTAAACATCTCACAATAAAGGATGTTGCTATGTGGAACTGGGAGCTCTGGTGGCGCAGTGCCTAAGGCATTTGACTGCTAACAGAAGGCTGGCAGTTCAAACCCACCAGCCACTCCTTAGAAGGAAGGTTGGGCAATCTAGTTCCATAGTGATATCACCTCAGAAACCCAATGAGGGGTCACTATGAGTCGGATCCCACTCGATGGCAGTGAGTTTGTGTGGAACTCCCGCACAGGGTTTTGTAGTCTGCAGTCTCTACAGGAGTAGATTACCAGTTCTCATCTTCTGCAGAGTCGCTGGATGAGTTAGAATTGCCTTTCAGTTAGCAGCCGAGTACTTAACCATTGTGCCACTAGGGCACACCAAGAGATGAGCCCCCAAAGCAAAGAATCATTCAGCCCAAATGTCAGTAGTATCAATGCTGAGAAACCCTGAGCCAGAGGGTTTTCTGTTTGCTTCCAAACAACCTTAGCTGGTAGAAGCTGCCTCTTTGCAGTTTCTGCCCTGATCTGTCTGGTGTGCTGTGAGGCCCCTCTCCACCTCTGCTGGGGAGGCTTACTATGGAAAGAGTAATTCCTCTCACCAAGAGACATAAGAAGGTGACCTGAGGAAAGTCACCAATCATTTCTTTTTCCAGTTTCCTGAATAGCTTCTCTGCTATTTGACAGAAGTTTGCAATACCTGGTATAACAATATGGAGCCTCTTTGACTAACATATAGGTTGTTGTTGTTGTTATGTGCCGTCGAGTCGGCCCCGACTCATAGCGACCCCTCCTTGGGTTTCCGAGGCAGTATCACTACGGAGGTAGGATTGCCCAACCTTCCTTCCGAGGAGCGGCTGGTGGGTTTGAACCGCCTGGCGTCTGGTTAGCAGGCAAGTGTCTTAGCCACTATGCTACCAGAGCTCCCATATATAGGATTAGGGATCTAGAAATTCTAACATGTTTTAGGAAAAAAGAGCACTCCACTGAAGGTTACCGGCTTTTGTGCCTGATGTCAAAGCAGCTTAGCTAATGAATAGGTTCAGACACCAAGTGCTTGTAATCCAAATGATTTCTGGTCATCCCATCTCCGCCTTTCTGTGCTTTTGATGTTTTTGATAAATGCCTCTTTCTTGAGACTCTTTCCACCCTTGGCTTCTGTAACTCTGTATTGTTCTGGTCCCCCTCCCGGCTCTCTGCTCAATTCTGTCTGCTGCTGACCATGTGACCTCCTCCCATCCCCTCTCACTCCCTTTGAACAAGTCCTCTCCGCTGCCCTGCTTTCTCTAAATGCATTGGTTACCACAACTTGGAGGCCATAATGGGGTTCATGAGTCTCTTACGGCCTTGCTGCTGTCACTGCCCTGGCCACTGCCATTTCTGTCCAACTCATAGCGACCCTACAGGACAGAGTACAATTGCTCCATGGGCTTTCTAAAGTTGTCAATCTTTACAAAAGCAGACTACCCCATCTTTCTCCCTCAGCAGGGCTCGGGGGTTCCAGCCATCAAAATTTTGGTTGGCAGCCAAGGGCTTTAACCACTCCACCCCCCGAGCTTGCTGTGTGACCACAGACTGGGGCAAAACCTTGACAGATGCAATCTGACATTATTGTACTGTCTGTAAAGTAGAAGGGTGGGGCGGGGTGGGGCAGTTTATCTCATCAAATGTGAACCACATGAGAAAAGAAAGAATTCCCTCAAATTCAAGGGGTTTAGGGTTAAACAGAAAAGATGTTTAAATATCCTAAGAGCAAAACACAAGCAAAAAGCCCACAAAATTAAATCTAGTTTTTTAAAAATTAAAAAGCAAATAAAATTTAATCTTATAAAACAGTAGCTTAATACAGAGATGAAATTTCTGTAAGTAGGTTAGGGACCTTTTAGAAACCCTTTAGAATTTTGGAGCCCTTGAGACAGTGAAGGAGCTCTGGTGGTGTAGTGCCTAAGGCATTTGACTGCTAACCAGAAGGCTAGCGGTTCAAAGCCACCAGCCACTCCTCAGAGGACGACTGGGCAATTTACTTTCATAATGATACCACTTCAGAAACCCAAGGAGGGGTCGTTATGAGTTGAAGTTGCCTCAAGAGCAGTGAGTTTGGTTTTGGTTTGAAACAATGAAAGGTCCCTGGGTAACCAAAGCTGTTTGTAATCAGCTGCTAACCTAAAGGTCGGTGGTTTAAACCCACTCAGTGGCTCTGTGGAAGAAAGATCTGGTGAACTGTTCCCATGAGTTAGAATTGACTCAACTTGATGGTAACAAGTTTGGTTTGTGTGGTAGTTAAGGTTGTTGTCAACTTGGCTGGGCGTGGTTGAATGGCTGGGCAGCTGGATGTAGTATTCCCCATGATGAGACTGATAATCAACTCCATGGTGGAATTTACTGTGAGCAGCTGAGTAGCTCCCTTAGGGATGTGGGGTCTGCTTCCCATGTATAAGGAGAAGCCATGGGGAACAGTCTCTAACTTACGGCATGCTTGAACCCTGCATGTAGCCATGTTGTTGTTCAGCAGCCTGCCATGCTCTGCCAACTTTGGGACTTTCAATAGACTTGAATTAATGGCCTGCTGTGTGGTTTGGTAACATTGGGACTGTGCCTTTTTACTTGTCAACCTTGGGCCTGGCAGCCTCAGCAGCCAGCAGCTGTCTGACTGAAGAAAACCTCTGGCTTCAGTGAGCCAGGAGCAGGAGGCAGAGCTGAAGCCCAAGGCTCAGGGGCTTTCACGCAGCCTCTAGAGCCTGGCACTTTGAACTCAGACTTAAAGCTTCCAAAATTTTGAGAATAAACTCCTGTTTGTGCAAGCCATCCCATTTGTAGTATATTCCTGTATATACCTAGTGGCACGAGGTAGCCAAAACAGGTTGACATAGTGACAATGTAAAAAAATGTCCTAGCTGGAGGTCACACACCTAGCACACCTCTCATATGTTGAGAGGGTACCCCCAAACTCTCTTGGGAGAGCATCCAGAATTGATTGGAGTGACTGTTGTCCTTGGTGGGAAAGTACCATTAACCTTGGAGGGGAGGATTCAGAATTAATAAGAGCTACACAGTAAATTAAACCTAGAGTATCAAAATTTTTGTGATAAATTTAGAAATAATCTCTATATATCTGTTATTTCAATTTATTAAAATGTTGAGTATAATTAAGCAAAGTAATACCTATAATACATTAACTCAGTGATTTTCATTTAAAGTAAATAACTGAGCAATTGATTTTGACTTGTGAATTTAAGTTGAGATTTTACTAAGTTTATAAACCATATTGGGATATTGTAGAGAATTTAAAAAACCACCATTTTTGGGTTTCACTTGTTAGATTTAGAAAAATTACTTAGCTATCTTAGGAAGTTTGTTATATCAAAAGATTACAGTAACAACAAAAGAAACCAAATATGCTATAGATTTTATTTAAAGTGTAGATTTTATTCAAGATGTAAAAATATTTTAAAATTGTTTGTTTAAACTTTGGTATATTTCTAAATCATCCTAAGATACTTGTCAGCTGAACTTAGGAAAAGGAAGGAAGAAGTTGAAGTTTTAAAAGCTGAAACTTTAATAACTTTAAAATGTTTTTTTTAAAAAAACTGAATCTTTTCTGAATAATCCTTTCCAGGCACAAAATCCAATCTCAAGGGTGCAATGAAACACCCATTTGATGACTGGGTTGGATTTAAATGCTGGTTTTCCCTGAGTATGTGGGTATATGCATTTTTCTGGGGAACAGTCTAAATCTGTTATGGTATCCAGAAAGTCCTGGACCCAGTGAGGTTTAAGAACCTCTCCGTGCAGCAGGAGTGACTCTTCTCTAGCCCGAGGTGTCCAAACAGCTTGCTGATGGCGTCACCAGGAGACCCCACCAGCTTCTCACACACCCAGTCAGTCCACTGTGCCATTTTATGAGGCAGACCTTCCCAAACAAACAATCCCTGCAGAAACCCGCCCACCTGCCCAGCATCCCAAACACCGTTCATCTTTCTTGTGTCCTCTCCTTTGCCAAAGATCTCCAAACAATTACCTAATTCTGTTGATTTTTCCCATCTTTGCTTCTTCCTTCCCCTTTGCTACAGAGATCTAAATTGCCACCAGATCCCAGCAACTCTTCCCCTTAATGTTCCCACAACCTTTTTCCTTTCTCTTGGTTCTAAAATAAAACCGGCAAAAGCCTGAACCTATATAAGGCAAAAACATGTCGGAGAAGGAAAACTCAAATATTTCCCACTAATGGTGCTAGAAAAGTAGTAAACAGCACCCTGTCAAAAGCAGAGAACTTGTGAGACCCGGAAAAATGAGGCAGTTCCGGCTTTCCCAGGTTTCACTGTATCTTCTCCCCCTTATCCCTCACACCAGCATTAGCACAGCAGTGGACCAAGGTGGCCCTGCGGCCCATGCACACTGAGTGACTTTCCCTAAATGCCACTTGAGTGCTCAGCTATTAACCAAAAGGTAGGTGGTTCAAACCTACCTAGGAAAGCTTCAGAAGAAAGTCCTGGTGATCTCCTTTTGAAAGGTCATGAAAAGCCATGAAAACCCTAAGGAGTATTTCTACTCTAACACATGGGAATTGATTCAGTGGCAACTGGTACCTGCTACCCTATGGGAGATTTCATCACCCAAAACCTGGTGGCTTCATACAGTCAAATTCTACCTGCCACCCCAAAGGCAGATTTATGCCTGCATTACCCATCCCTGGCTTCATCCTTCCACTTATGGGAACGCCCTGGAAATGCCCTTAACTTTCCTTCTGGAAATCCCATTTTCCTTCAGGACTCACAACCTCTGGAAAGACTCAGTCATGTCTCTTCCCTTTTTTTTTTAAATGCATTTTATTGAAATATAATTTATGTAGAGTGAAATACACAAAACTAAAGTGACATGGGTCAATGCATTTTTTTTTTTTAAGTGCTCCTTCCTCCTCCTATCCCACCCCTGGCAACCAACAAAGAAAGTTTCCCACCATATATAA
>NW_006922084.1:155147-175340 GCF_000298275.1 Orycteropus afer afer | reverse complement strand
GAAATTGTTCTAGGGTTTTCTCTGTGTTTTTCTTGATCTGTCTCTCAATTTGTTGAAGATACCTAAATATAATTCTTTTGAATTCCTTATCAGGGAGTTCCAATGCTGCATCTTCCTTAGGGAGGTGTTTTTGGTCTGTATCCTGGTCCCCTGTATCCCCTGCTTTATCTTGTTTTTCTTGTGGACTGTGGTGTTTTGTTGCCTCTGAGACATTGAGACATTTTTGTGTTTGTATTTAATTGGTGATTGTATGTTGGAGTGACTTGCCCATGATTTTTGTTTTATTGTTTTGTTTGCATGTTATCTACACAAGCAGGGTACTGTGTTCCTCTATTTGCTAGTTGACAACACTTATACACTCACCACATGTCTCCTTTCCTGTTGTCAGCCTCTGGTATGTCCCTGCCAATCTTGGCAACCAGAGCCTATTCTTAGGTCTCTGGAATCTGAATGAGAATGCTATCACTTTAAAATCCAAAATGGTTGCCACTGTAAATATTCAAAATGGCTGTACCCTTGATCACTTTAAATATCCAAAATGGCCACTGCTTGTAAATATTCAAAATGGCTGCAGCCTCGGTCACTTTAAATATCCAAAATGGCTGCCACGTGTAAAAAATCAAAATGGCTGCATCCTCTGGACAGTGGAAAGTCAACAGATCAGGTTGTCTCCCTCTTTGCTGTTTCCCTTCCTAGTCATAGGCCACCAGCGCAGTTGTCCCTGCAGCCGTTGGTGACCAGGGCTGATCTTTAGGTCAATTCTCAGGTCCCAACACCACTTGGAAATATTCAGGCTGTTGGTCCCATCAGAATAGCTGACAGTCTGCAGCTCTGACCATCTCTGTACTCACTGTTTTTGGTCAGGTTTTTCCACTAGTTGGTGCCTAATCCACTTCTGCATAGTTCCTTTCAAAGCTCGGGGTTCCAGAGTTACCTTCTGTATCCCTGTCAATTGTTTTTCTTTTCTTTATTGAAGAGGGTCTGTGTCACTTGTCTGCCTTTTTCTCCCTCTTAATCCCACACGAACCTTAGGCTTTCTTCATTTTGTTTTGATCTTTTTTCTGATTTATCCCTTTCCAAAGAAGTGTTCAAGTATTTGCCTTCAGTCTTACTAATTCTGTCTTCCATTGATTCCATTCTGCTCCTTTGCCTCTCAATTCTTTAGGATGTATGCCTACTAATGGGATTGCTGGGTCAAATGGTATCTCTGATTCCAGCTTTTTAAGGAATTGCCACACTGTTTCCCACAGTGCTTGTATCATTTTACAGTCCCACCAGCAGTGTATGAGAGTCCCAGTATCTCCACATCCTCGCCAGCATCTGCCATTTTCTGGCTTATTGAACTTTGCTGGGGTGAGAGGGTATCTCATTGTTGTTTTGGTTTGCATCTCTCTGATGGCCAATGATTGTAAGCATCTCTTCATGTATTTGCTGGCAGCCAGAATATCCTCTTTGGTGAAGTGTCCATTCATGTCTTCTGCCCAGTTTTAAATTGGATTGTTAATCTTTTTGTTGTTGAGGTGTTGGAGTTTTCTATAAATTTTAGAGATAAGTCCTTGTCAGATATGTTATTATCAATAAGTATGAATTTTTTGCTGTCATTTTGTTATGTGTTTGTTTTTTTTTTTTTTGTGGTGTCGATTTCTTTGCTCCATATAATTTTTGTGTTGAGCTCATTTTGTTTATGAATTGTGTTATCACTTCCTTCATTGCTATTGCTTTAGTATTTGCTAAATATTTGTACTGGTCTTCTTTTTTATTTTGATGTCAAGGTTGATAATTTTTCCTTGAGGCTATCCTGTGATTTATAATTTCTTCCCAAGTTTAGAACAGTCCATCCTATCTTGTAGTTGTCTTGAGTTCCCCACCATTGAAAAGTTCTGCAACTGCATAGTTTTTTCCCTCTATTTGGTTTGTAGTTGTCTTCATTTGTCAATTGATGTCTCTGGTTCCCTGTTTACAATCTTGCATGCTTACTTACTTTGGATATTTCTTTAACTTGCTTGGTTTCTGGGTTATGTCACCATGTTTGTTAATGGTCAGTTGTTATTTGCTGTTGTTGCTTCTCTGTCCAAAGGACTCCCTTTAGCATCACTTGTAATGTTGGTCTGGTTTTAACAAATTCCCTTAATTTCTGGTTATCTGGAAATGTCCTAATTTCACCATCGTATTTGAGGGACAATTTTGCCAGGTATATAATTCTTGGTTGGAATTTTTTTTCTTTCAGGATTTTATGCACCATCCCATTATCTCCTTACCTGCATTGTTTCTGGCTAGAAATCCAAGCTTAGTCTTTTTGGTTGCCCCTTCGTTTTTCTCATGCTACTTTTAGAATTCTTTCTGTCTTTGGTTTTGGTGAGTTTGATGATGATATCTTTTAGTGATTTTCTTTTGGAGTCTATCCTGTTTGGGGTTCATTGAACTTCTTGAATGGATGTATTCTCATCTTTCATCATACTAGGAAAATTCTCTTCCAACAAATCTTTGACAATTTTTTCTGTGGTTTTGTCTCTTCCTGTTCTGGAATTCTGATTATACATAGGTTATTTCTTTTGATGATATCCTACATGAAACTTAGGCTTTCTTCATTTTGTTTTTATCCTTTTTTCTGATTGTTCCCTTTCCAAAGAAGTGTTCAAGTATTTGCCTTCAGTCTCACTAATTCTGTCTTCCATTGATTCAATTCTACATCTTTGCACATTCAATGATTTATCTATTTCTAAAAATTTAGTATCAATCTTCCAGATTTCTGTGTGTAGATTTTGTATCATTTCTAATTTTTCATTTATTTTGTCATTTTGTTCTTGTATTGTCTTTCAAAATTGTTCTAGGGTTTTCTCTGTGTTTTCCTCTATTTTTTCAGTGTTTTCCCTGATCTGTCTTTCAATTCATTGAAGGTACCTAAATATAATTCTTTTGAATTCCTTTTCAGGGAGTTCTAATGCTGCATGTTCCTCAGGGATATGTTTTGGGTCTGTATCCTGGTCCCTTGTTTCTCCTGCTTTATATTGCTTCTTTGTGTGGACTGTGATGTTCTGTTGTCTCCTAGGCATTGTGACATTTTTGTATTTACATTTAATTGGTGATTGCATGTTGGAGTGATTTGCCCACAATTTTAATTTTCTTTATTTTGTTTGTATATTATCTACATAAGCAGGGTACTGTGCTGTGCTACTCTATTTGGTAGTTGGAAGCACTCATACACTCACCACCTGCTCCTTTCCTGTTGTCTGCCTCCTATATGTCTCTGCCATCCTTGACAAATGGAGCCTCTTCTTAGGTCCCTGGAATCTGAATGAGAATGTTGCACTTTAAAACCCAAAATGGCTGCTGTTTGTCAACATTCAAAATAGCTGCACCCTTGGTCACTTTAAATATCCAAAATGGCTGCTGTGCATAAACAATCAAAATGGCTGTGCTTTCCGGACAGCCGAAAGTCCATAGCTCAGGTTGTCCTCTTCCTTACTGTTTCCCTTCCTAGTCATAAGCCACCAGCGCAGTTGTCCCTGCAGCCCTTGGTGACCAGGGCTGATCTTTAGGGCAACTCTCAGGTCCCAACACCACTTGGAAATATTCAGGCAGTTGGTCCTGTCAGAGTAGCTGACAGTCCACTCACTGTTTTCATTCAGGTTTTTCCACTAGTTGGTGCCTAATCCACTTAACTATACTTCCTTTCAAAGCTCAGGGCTCCAGGATTATCTTCTGTATCTCTGTTAACTGGCTTCTCTTTTATTTGTTGAAGAGAATCTGTGGATCTTGCCTGCCTATTCTGCCATGTTACTGGAAGTCACTCATGTCCTTTCCCTTTAATCCATTTAAAACAAAAAAAACCCAAACCCACTGCCATCCAGTCGATTCTGACCCCCACTGGGCTTCCAAGGCAGTAAATCTTTACAGAAGTAGATTGCCCCATCTTCCTTCCACAGAGTGGCTGGTGGGTTTGAACCACCAACCTACTGGTTAGCAATCAAATGCCTTAGGCACTGTGCCACCAGAGCTCCTTTTGACCCACTCAAGTATCATCTAATCACAGGTTCCCTTCTGCTACTTGTGCCTCCTAGCCTTAAGTAATCAAATATCCTTGAGAGTGCAAACCATTTTTTTCCTTCAGATTTATATTCAGAAAATGGAGGTCTGATTTCCATTCATTCATTAGGCATCTAATGTATGCCAGGCAGAGTCCCTGGATGGCAGGCTGGTTGCACAGTGGCTCTGTGGAAGAAAGGTCTGGCACTCTCCTGTAAAGGTTACAGCCAGCACTCTATGGATCATTCTACTCTGACAGACATGGGATTGCCATGAGTCAGAATCTACTCAACTGCAATGGGTCTAGGGTTTTGTGTGTGTGTCTGTGTCTGTGTGCATGGTAGATCCTGTCCTTGTTAGGTGCTGTCGAGTCAGCTCTGACTCACAGCAACCCTATGTATGACAGAAAGAAACATTCCTTGGTCCTGCTCCATCCTCATAATTCTTGCTGTGTTTGAGCCTACTGTTGCAGCCACTGTGCCAATCCTTCTTGTTGAGGGTCTTCCTCTTTTTCACTGACCCTCTACTTTATCAAACATGATATCCTTCTTCAGGAACTGGTCCCTTCTGACAACATGACCAAAGTAGGTGAGATGAATTCTGGCCATTCTTGCTTCCAAGGAACATTCTACCTGTACTTCTTCCAGGACAAATTTGTTCATTCTTCTGGCAGTCCATGGTATTTTCATTATTCTTCATCAACACCACAATTCAAAGGCTTGCAGTAATATATCAGACAATGTTTCACTGTATTCATAAGATTTTCAGTAGCCAATTTTTTCAAAAGTGGATGGCCCCATCCTTCTTCCTAGTCTGCCTTAGTCTAAAAGCTCTGCTGAAACCTGTCCACCACGGGTGACCTTGCTGGTATTCAAAATACCAGTGGCATCATTTCCAGCTTTACAGTAACATGCAAGCCACCACTGTACAACAAACCGACAGATGAGCGATGGACAATATGTTAGTGAAACCCAGGTGTGGCCGGGGGGCTTCTCTAACCCTGGCCTCTGCACTCTTGTTGCAGACCCCACCCCTGGCAATTTGAGAAGGAGCCTCATAAAGTTACTACAGCAGCAGCTTCTTCTGTTGCTCCTCACAACTCCCCACTGCTCAGATCCTCTACCCCAACTTCAAATCCCTTCCCTTGTTGATTATACAGTAATCTTGTCTCTGGCCTGGGCTGCAATGAGACCCCGAGGCTACAGTCTCCTCTACAACACATGGGCTTCTCAAGGCATTTCACCTATAGAGGTCTTCCTCACTCCTGCTGAAACCAAGAAAAAACACTTTGTACTGGCCTTCCTTCCTTCCTCAGCCTTTCTCTTGTCAACCATGCATTCATCTCGGAAGGAAGAAGAGTTCTTGTGGATCCTCCACAAACCCAGCCCCCTCCTTTTTCTACTTGGAAACAGCTACCACTGCAGCCCTAGAGGCCCCCCCCTCTCACGTGCTGTCCAAAGGAAGAGAGGACTTGAAGGCACAGGTCTGGCTAGGCCTCCCCTAGGAGCGGAGGGAAGGGGTGGCTGGGCCTCCCTGCCTCCGCTGGCCTGCCTGAAGCTGCCCATGCTTTTCCCTCATTGTGCCAGGCCCTGCTTCTCCCACTCAGACATGCTGTTCTCACTGCAGGAGCAGAGGCGTGAAGACTCTCACAGGCCTGATCCTTTCTTTATTTAAAACCAAAAAACTCAAACTCACTGCCGTTGAGTTTATTTGACTCATAGCTTCCCCTCCTTGCATTTCCCACGCAGTATCTCTATGGAAGTAAATTGTCCAACCTTCCTTCTGAGGAGTGGCTGGTGGGTTTGAACCTCCAGCTTTCTGGTTAACACTCAAATGCCTTAGGCACTACACCACCAGAGCTCCCTTCTTTACTTAAAATGTGTGATTTTGATCACCATGATTTTTTTTTTTTTTTTTGCATTTCTTTTAATTGAGGCAAAATAACATAAACAATTGACAAGTGAAAAATTCTGTGACATTTAGTACATTCACAGTGTTGTGCGGCCACCACCCCCACCTAGTTCCAAAACCTTCCCAATACTCCAAAAGGAAACCCTGTACCCATTAATCAGTTGCCTTCCATTCTCTAAAGAGCTCTGGTGGCACTGTGGTCAAAGCATTGGCTGCTACCCAAAATGTCAGTGGTTTGAACCCACCAGCCACTCCTTAAGAGAAAGATGAAGCATTCTGCTTCCATAAAGATTTACAGCCTTGCAAACTCTATGTGGAGGTTCTGTTTTTCTATAGGGTTGCTGTGAGTTGGAATCCCCTCAATGTCAGTGGCTTTGGATTTTCTTCATTCCTACTCTATCAAGCCCCTGGCAAACACCAGTCTGCATTCAGTCTCTATTCCACATATTTCATATCAATAGAATCATACAATATGAGATCACTTGTGTCTGGCTTCTTTCACTTAAGAGAATATTTTCAAAGTTCCTCTGGTCACAATAGCCAAAAGGTGGAAACAGCCCACAAGTCCATCAATGGGTAAACATAGAAATAAGTCGTGATATATAATGCAATTAAATAGCTATTAATCCATAAAAAGAATGAAGTACTGACACATGCTACAACACAGATGGACTTTTGCATTCATTTTGATTATTTTGAAAATATTGCCTTAGAATATTATCTTGATCACAGAGTTTTTGGTGCTCCCTTAAATTTTGTGTCCAAGGCAGTGTCTCACTCACTTCAGCCAAGGCTGGGACCTTGGATTTGCCTTTCCAGGGAAGTAGGACTTTCAGTTTTAAAACTAGAACATTCCATGGAAAACCAGGAAGAATCAGCTATCCTACAAGTATCCTGGGCACCAAAGTCAGACAGCCTGAAATCAAATCCTGGTGTTTCTGTTCTCTGCTTAGGTAATAGCTTCTCTGAGCCTCTATTTCTCATCTGTGTATCAAGGATGGGAGTAATACCTACCTCAGTGGGCAGCTATTGTGAAAATTAAATGAACTGATTTATATGAGCTTAGTACAGGGCCTGGCACATAGAAGTACCTAAAAATATTAACCATAATGTTTATTTATTGAGTAACATCCCAGATGTCTGCCCTTGTGCCAGGGAGTGGGTGTACAGTGGTGCTCATGACCAACACAGCCTTTCCCCCTGTTGTTGGGTTAGCTGCCACTGAGTCACCCCCCATGTGCAATGGAATGAAATGCAGCCCTGTCTTGATCAGTTCCATCCCTGTGGCTGGTGGTGAGTCACACTGTTGTGCTCCACAAGGTTTTCATTGGCTTTCTTCCTACTTCATCTCAGTGTGGAAGCTCTGCTGAAAACTGCTCCGTGTCATAGCAACATATAAGCCTCCACTGATAGACAGCAGGGGCTGCGTTTGAGGTGCATTGGCCAGGAATCTAACCTGGATCTCTGTGGTAGTTCAGTTTATGTGTCAACTGGGCTGGGCCTGATTGAGTGGCTGGGCAGCTGGAGGTAGTATTCCCCATGATGAGACTAGTAATCAACTCCATGTTGGAATCTACTGTGAGTGGCTGAGAAGCTGCCTTAGGGATATGGTCTGCTTCCTGTATATAAGGAGAAGCCTTGGGGAATGGTCTCCAGCTTATGGCATGCTTGAACTCTGCATGTAGCCATGTCACTGTTCAACAGTTTGCCATGCTCTGCCGACCTTGGAACTTTCAATGGACTTGAATGAATGGCCTTCCATGTGGTTTGGTAATATTGGGACCGTGCCTTTTTACTTGTCAACCTTAGGCTTGTCAGTCTCAGCAGCCAGTAGCTGTCTGACTGAAGAAAAGCCTCTAGCTTCAGTGGGCTGGGAGCAGGAGACAGAGCTGAAGCCCAAGGTTGAGGGGCTTTCACCCATACCCTAGAGCCTGATGCCTTCAAGTTGGACTTAAAGCCTCTAAACTGTAAAAGAATAAACTCCTATTTGTTAAAGCCATCCCATTTGTGCTATATTTCTGTCAGAGCAGCACTAGGTAACCAGAACAGTCTCCCACATGGAAGGAGAAGATTCTACCACTGCTCCACCAACCCTGCCTTCCTTAAGGAGTTCATATCTTAGTAGGAAAATTAGACCGTGTACAAGTAGTATCAAGAGTTATATGTGCAATGTGTATGACTGATAATGTGCCCAAAATGTTTGTGGTCTTGTGTAATCTCATCCAGCTTTGCTCCTCCTCTCTGTTCTGCAGATGAAACCACTGGCAGAGAGATCAGTATTTGCTGGGATACTGCAGGGAGGGATCAACGGACTCAGGATTCCACACCTGTCTTCAGAGCCAATCTTCTGCCCATTGGCTCACAGTCACTCTGGAAGGTGCCCAGCATCATGATCATTCAAAGGAATAATCTCTAGCCAAAAGTTTGTCCTCCAGAAAATTCCTTGGACCAAACAATTCATGTTCCTCAGGCAAGTTCTCCCCAAGACAAAGCTTAGCAAAAATTTACCAATTACCACTGACTGCCTTCAGTCTCACGGGGTCCCTGGGTGGTACAAATGGTTAACTCATTTGGCTATAGACCAAAAGGTTGGAGGTTCAAGTCCACAAAGAGGCACCTTGGAAGAATGGCCTAGAGATCTACCTCTGAAGAATCAACCATTGAAAACCCCATGGAGCACAGTTCTACTCTGACATTTAGAGGGCTGCTGTGAGTTGGAACTGACTTGACAGTAACAGGTACTGGTACTGCCTTCAGGAGGTGGAGATAGCTGCCTGGAGGTGGGAGAGAGACTTTTGACCCTTGGGTGCATTGGAACTTTGAGTCCCCTGAATGTATTTATTGCCTCTTCAAGAATACATGCTAGCCCTAAAGTTCCGAAAGAAAAGGAAGATTTACACACTCCCTTGGGAGTGGCTTAGCTTCTGAACATGCTTGTGTTCAGTGAAAACTCAGTGGGGACCACAGAATGGTCTTCCCTAGCTGGAGAGGTGAGCTAGTATCTCTAGGTTAATTCACCCTTTGGGCCTGCATTCCAGATTCCCTGGATGTATGACTTTCCACTAATCTCAGATAGACTTTGAGCAAAACTGGGTTTAAAACATTTTCCCTGGGGCCCCAAATGGTCCAAGCTCAAGAACAAGCTTCACGGGACAGCTCCCTGAGAATGTGCTGATGACTTAGAAATGGTCTGACCCACTGGCCCTTAATCCTCTCTCAGCCCATTGGAGCAGAAAAAGGAGTATCACAGTCAGCAGCTCATATGTGGGATTAGCTCTGGAATCCAAGGTGACACCAAGTCCATAGCCTTTGTAAGGGTAGCTCATGTTCTTCCTTCAGGTGGGGCCATGAAACTCAGATAAAGCCTTGTTGGGAAAATAAAACACAGGCGATGGTCAATAGGGTGGCATTGGGAAAGTCTTCACATATCTGAGCCTCTAGATCTGAATCTGTGAATGGGGGAACTGGGCCAATGGCCCTCCAATCCCTTCCTGAGTTGAAACACCTGATTCTGGTTATCCTCCAAGCCTGTGCTCCTTCTTAGACTCCAAGAGCTGATTGGTATTGTGAGTTGCCATGGAGTTGTTTCTGACCTATGTGACTCCATGACTTTTTGGAAGCAGATTGCCAGGCTGGTCTTCTGAGGTGCCTCTGGTACAGTACTGTACCAGGGTTCAAACCAATATTTTGACTAGTAGGTGAGTGCTTGACTGTTCGCGCAACCCAAGGGAATCCCACCCACCACTCTCTGAAGGCAGGGGGTGGGATCTTCACTTCCATACATCTTCCCACAGAACACACACAGTCCCAAATTATGTACATACTTCCTCCACCTGGCCCCACCCACCTCCTTCAACATCCAGGATAGCCTCTGCCAATAGTGTTAACCCCTGACTCTTGTTGTATAAGTGCCTTATTGCCATCTTTCCCTGCTGAGCTGTGAGAGCCTCTGACGACTCCCCATGATAGGGCTGACCCAGAGAGGCCAGCTCCCCTGAGATTGGTCTGAAGACCTCAAAGAGTTGAACTGCTATTGAGCAGCAGTTGAGTTCAGGCAGTATGGTAGTTAAGTTTGTGTATCAACTTGGCTGGCTCTGGTTGAGTGGCTGGGCAGCTGGATGTAGTTATTCCTCATCATGAGATTGATAATCATCTCCATGGCAGAATCTACTGGAGCAGCTGAATCTTCTGCTGAATCTACTACTGAGTAGTGGCTTTAGGAATGTGGTCTGCTTCCAGTATTTAAGAAGCAACTTTAAGGAAGTTCTCAAGCTTTTGGCATGCTTAGATATCTGCATGTAGCTGAGTTGTTGTTCAGCAGGCAGCCATGTTTTCTGTCAATCTTGGGACTCTTCATGGACTTGAATAAATGGCCTGCCATGTGGTTTGATAATATCAGGACTGTGCCTTTTTACCTGTCAACCTTGGGTTTGTCAGTCTCAGCAGCCAACAGCTGCCCGAGTGAAGAAAGCCTCCAGCTTTAGTGGGCTGGGAGCAAGAGGCAGAGCTGAAACCCAAGGTTGAGGGACTTCCACCCACCCCCTAGAGCCTGGCACTTTGAACTCAGACTTCTAGCCTCCTGAACTGTAGGAGAATAAACTTCTGTTTGTTAAAGTCACCCATGTGTGGTATTTTTTAGAGTAGCATGAAGTAACCAAAACAAGCAGGGACTTACAAACATTACAGACTGGGGTTCACATACTTCTAGAAGTCCCCAAACTTTCCATGAAATTCCATCCTCCAACTCACATTGGCAGAGGGTTCAGACTGTCCCTGCTCCATGGTTTCAACTGATTGGCCTGGATGTAGGCACCCAATCTAAGCTGGACCAATGAGTCCCTTACCTGGAAATTTTTAATCATGTGAAGAGATTTCAGTTGCACTGTGGCTGGACAAGTCAAATAATCATGAGGCTGTGAATGGCCATTTTCTACCCTGTCAACTAGGACACAGAGGACATCAGTTTTCAGAGAGAGAGAGAGAGAGAGAATGAGCCAGAAATATTAAGAGGGCCCAAAATGGGATTTGGAGACAGTCCTACAGGCATTCCCATTCCTGGTCCAGTCCATTGTCAGGGCCTGATGAAGTGCAGTTTGCATCTTATTGACTGTCCAGCGTCCACTGCCTTCCAAAATTTGCCCCTGTTTCTTTTGGGCCTAACCCAAGCCATGGTATTTTCAATCACCTCATATGCATGTGAAAGCTGGACAATGAATAAGGAAGACTGAAGAAGAGTTGATGCTTGTGAGTTGTGATGCTGGCGAAGAATGCTGAAAGTACCATGGGCTGCTGAAAGAAGTGCAGCCCTGTCCTGGAGGAAGTGTAGCCAGAATGCTCCTTGGAAGCCAAGAATGGCCAGACTTCATCTCACCTACTTTGGTCATTTTGTCAGAAGAGACCGTTCTCTGGAGAAGAATATCATGCTTGGTAGAGTGGAGGGTCAATCAACGAAGGAGGGGAAGGCCCTTCAACAAGATGGATTGACACCATGGCTGTAGTGATGGTCTCAGGTAGAGTAGAGATTGTGAGGTTGACATAGGACTGGGCAGTGTTTCATTCTGTTGTGCATGGGGTCACCTTGAGTTGGAGATGACTCAAGGACACATAACAACAAACAACAACATTTCTTTTGGGGGAGAACCATCTCTCAGCTGTGAGTCATCTTGTGGGGCATGGTCATTCTACACATCCACCTCCTATTATGTTAGAGGAGCTAGGTCCTTCTGCCCACCTCATGTACAGGCAGGTGTCCTGGGCAAGGTAAACAAGATGTTCTCTCCCAGGACTTAAGTCCTGGCCAAGTGGCTGATGGAGGCCATTCTTTCTGGCAGCTGAGGTAGTGACTGCCTGTGCAGGCTGTCCCTGCTGGGCCTTCTGCTTCTTGCCTCTCTGTGACTGCCTTGGCCCTGTCCTGTCTGCAGTCAGCCCTAGGTGAGTCTCCATTATTCCTCTTTTAAATTCATTTTTGTTTTAATTAAACTAGAGTTAGTTTCTCTTGTTTGCAACTAAGGGGTCCTGGCTGGTACACACAGATACATCCTGTGTTTGGCTTGCATGAGACAACGCTGTATACATCACCCTTAAGTGAGTTCAGAGACCTTGGGTGATGCAAAGAGGTAAGCATTTGGATACTAAGAGGTTGGTAGTCTGAACCTACCCAAAGGTGCCTCAGAAGAAAAGCCTGGAGATCTATTTCCAAAAGGTCACACCTATTGAAGACTCTATGGAGCTCAGTTCTACTCCGAAATACATTGGGTCACCGTGAGTTGGAATTGACTCAACAGCAACTGGTTTTATTTATTTATTTATTTTACTTTGGCTGCAAGTTTATAGAGCAGAATTTGTTTTACATTCAACAGTTCGTGTACACTTGATTTCATGCCCTAATTACCACCCCCAACTCTAATCCACTCCTCTCCCTCCCTTCCTTGTGACCCTGTGGTAGTTAAGTTTGTGTGTCAACATGGCTGGGCTTGGTTGAGTGGGTGGGCAGCTGGATGTGGTATTCCCCATGATAAGACTGGTAATCAACTCAGTGTTGGAATATACTGTGAGCAGCTGAGTAGCTACCTTAGGGATGTGGTCTGCTTCCCATATATAAGGAGAAGTCTTGGGAAATAGTCTCTAGCTTATGGCACGCTTGAACTCTGCGTGTAGCTGTGTCATTGTTCAGTAGCCTGCCATGCTCTGCTGACCTCGAGACTTTCAACGGACTTGAATTAATGGCTTGCCATGTGGTTTGGTAACATTGGGACTGTGCCTTTTTACTTGTCAACCTTGGGCTTGTAAGCCTCAGCAGCCAGCAGCTGTCTGAGTGCAGAAAAGCCTCTAGCTTCAGTGTGCCGGGAGCAGGAGGCAGAGCTGAAGCCCAAGGTTGAGGGGCTTTCACCAAGCCCCTAGATCCTGGCATTTTAATCTCAGACTTAAAGCCTCCAAACTGTAAGAGAATAAACTTCTCTTTGTTCAAGCCATCCCATCTGTGGTATATTCCTGTCAGAGTGGCACTGGATAACCAAAACAGTCCTCCTCTCTCTGTGCCCTTCTTAACTATTGTATTAGACTGGATTCTCTAGAGAAGCAAAACCAGTAAAGCTTATAGAGAGAGGGAGAAAGAGAAATTTATCTTAGGAAAATGGCTCACACACTTATAGAAGCTTGCATGTCCAAAGTTCTTGGATCAAATATCAAGCTGGAGGCTTTTCTTGATTCACACAGCTGCAGGGGCAGAAGAGCAGCATACTGGCTATTGACTTCAATGAATAATGAATCCAAGATCTCCAGGCCGAGTAGGGGATTGTTCCCTCAAGGACTATTGTAGGCAGCACAACAAAATCCAGATCCACAGAAGAGTGTCTCTTTTCCCAGGATGTCCATAAATACACTGGAAGCAGGCCACACACCTAGGCAAACTCCCTTTCAATGGACTGGCTCCTCAAAACATATGCATCTGATGCAATCATGGGAACAACCCACATCACAATTGCTTAAACCACACAGAATTGTGGTCCAGCCAACTTGACATACAGCTCCAATTATCACAGTCCACCCCTTGTCAACTTGGCAGTTGTACACATCTTCTTAGCCATATATAATCTCTAAATAAAGACAATCATAAAGTCATATTTGCGCCTAACATGGTACACTAACACACGTACAACCAAAATTCATTAACCTTATTTACATTTCACAGTTCATAAACAGAAGGAAACAAAAATATTTGATGCACATATACAATGAAGAAATATAACAATCACAGTCCTTGTTTCTGCAACTGGTCACGTGGTCATAGGTGATATTCAGAACTACCTTCTTCCACCACCCATTCTCTATTTCCCTTCCCCTCAGCAAGCACCTCAGATGGTTGTGGTTTTTTGCCTGGTGGGGTGACCCAAACCTTCATTTCTGAAGGGTCTGGGCCATTAGTAGTTATATCACAATTGGGTTGCTGTAATTTTCCATTGACTTTAATCACAGGACATGGTAGTACTAAGAGACGTCCTAAAGAATCTCCTGTATTCCAGACATATTCTTCTTTACCTCCATTATGTAATGTCAATCCAATTTCCCCTTGGTAATCAAGATCTATCACACCAGGTAGTACAGTAATTTCCTTCTTTGTCTGTTGATCCAGAGGCATGACGAAGCCAAAATGGCCGGGTGGCATACTTAATTTCCAGTTCAATGTAATAAATATCGTAGCTCCAGGTGGCAGTGTTCTCACCTTTGGGGATAAGTTCTTCAGACCCCCAGAGCATGGGGTAGCAGGGACAAGAAACAAAAATTTTTTGAGTGAGTCATTAGAGGTAATAGTGAGTGGTACTATTCCTGTTTCCACTCCTTGGTTCCCTATTGGGAAAACAGCACCATATACTGGACGCTGGTTAGAGCATATACAGCCTCCTGGAGAACATTGCCCCAACCCTTCAAGGTATTGCCACCTAGGTGGCGCTGTAATTGTGTATTCAGTAGGCCATTCCATCATTCTATCAAGCCAGCTGCTTCAGGATGATAGAGAACATGGTATGACAAGTGAATTCCATGAGCATAGGCCTATTGCCACACTTCATTTGCTGTGAAGTGAGTCCCTTGACCTGAAGCAATGCTGTGTGCAATACCATGATGGTGGATAAGGCATTCTGTAAGTCCATGGATGGTGGTTTTGGCAGAAGCATTGTGTGCAGGGAAGGCGAATCCATATCCAGAAGAAGTTATCTATTCCAGTAAGAACAAAATGCTGTCCTTTCCATGATGGAAGCAGTCCAATGTAATCAACCTGCCACCAGGTTACTGGCTGATCACCCTGAGGAACGGTTCCATATTGCAGACTAAGTGTTGGTCTCTGCTGCTGGCACTCAGCAGTGGAGGTAGCCAAATCAGCTTTGGTAAGTGGAAGTCCATGTTGCTGAGCCCATGCATAACCTCCATCCCTGCCACCATGGCCACCTTGTTCATGAGCCCATTGAGCAACGACAGGAGTAGCTGGGTGTGGTGGTTATGTTTGTGTGTCAACTTGGCTGAGCCTGGTTGAGTACTGGGCAGCTGGTGGTAGTTATTCCCCATAATGAGACTGGCAATCAACTCCATGGTGGGACCTACCACAAGCAGCTGAGTAGCTGCTTTAGGGATGTGGTCTGCTTCTCGGTATAAGAAGCAGCTTTGGGAATGGTCTCTAGTTTATGGCACTTGAACCCTGCATGTAGCCATGTCATTGTGCAGCAGCCTGCCATGCTCTGCCAACCTTGGGACTTACAATAGACTTGAGTTAATGGCCTGCCATGTGGTTTGGTAACATTGGGACTATGCCATTTTATTTGTCAACCTTGGGCCTGTTAGCTCAGCCTGTTAGACTCAGCAGCTAGCAGCTGCCTGAGTAAAGAGATACCTCTAGCTTCAGTGGGCTGAGAACAAGAGGCAGAGCTGAAGTCCAAGGTCAAGGGGCTTTCACACAGCCCCTAGAGCCTGGAACTTTGAACTTGGACTCCTAGCCTCCCGAACTGTAAGAGAATAAACTCCTGTTTGTATAAGCCATCCCATTTGTGGTATATTCTTGTCAGAGTGGCACTAGGTAACCAGAACTCTGTGGAAAAAGAATGGCTGGTTTCCATTGAACACGTCATCCTATTCACCTGATTGTTAAAGTCCTCCTCTGCAGAGGTAACCTTTTGGTGGGCATTCACATGAGACACAAATATCTTTATTCCTTTGGCCCATTCAGAGAGATCTATCCACATACCTCTTCTCCATACATCTTTGTCACTGATTTTCCAATCACGTTCTTTCCAAATCCCAGACCAACTGACCAAGCCATTAGCCACAGCCCATGAATCCACATACAATCGCACATCTGGCCATTTCTTATTCCATGCAAAGTGAACAGCCATATGCACAGCTCAAAGTTCTGCCCATTGGGAGGATTTCCTTTCACCACTGTCCTTCAAAGAAGTCCCAGAAAGGGGCTGCAGTGCCATGGCTGTCCACTTTCAAGTGGTACCTGTATATCACACAGAACCATCTGTAAACCAGCCATGAGTTTTCTCTTCCTCAGTCAAGTGATTATAAGGAATTCCCCATGAAGCTATAGGTGCAGACTGGGAGAGGGAAGGTAATATGACTGGAGTGGAGACCATAGGCATTTGGGCCACTTCCTCATGCAACTTACTTGTGCCTTCAGGTCCTGCTCGAGCCTGATCTCTGATATACTACTTCCATTTAATGATGGAGTGCTGCTGTGCACATCCAACTTTATGACTCTGTGGGTCAGACAATATCCAGTTTGTGATGGGCAGCTCAAGCCTCATGGTGACTTGGTGGCCCGTGGTTGGGCGTTCAGTCTCTACAAAAGCCCAATAACAAGTAAACGCTGTTTCTCAAAAGGAGAGTAGTTATCTGCAGAGGATGGCAGGGCTTTGCTCCAAAATCCCAAGGGTTTGCATTGCAATTCACCAATAGGGACCTGCCAAAGACTCCAAACAGCATCTCTATCTACTTCAGACACTTCAAGCACCATTGGATCAGCTGGATCATATCACCCCAGTGGCAGAGCAGCCTGCAGCCTGAACCTGTTGCAGAGCCTTCTGTTGTTCTGGGCCCCACTCAAAACTAGCAACCTTCTGAGTCACTTGATAAATAGGTCGCAGCAACACACCCAAATGAGGGATATATTGCCTCCAAAATCCAAAGAGGCCCACGAGACGTTGTGCCTCCTTTTAGTTGTGGGGGAAGCCAGATACAATAACTTATCCTTCACTTTAGTAGGAATATCTCGACACACCTCATATCATTGGACCCCTAGAAATTTCACTGAGGTGGAAGGTATCTGAATTTTTGTTGGGTTAATTTCCCACTCTCTAGCACAAATATGTTGCATCAATAAATCTAGAGACATTGATACTTCTTCCTTACTAGGTCCAATCAGCATAATGTCATCAATATAATGGATCAGTGAGATGTCTTGTGGAAGGGAAAGGTGATCAAGATCCCTATGGACTAAATTATGACATAGTGCTGGGGAGTTGATATATCTCTGAGGGAGCACTGTGAAAGTATATCATTGGTTTTGCCAGCTGAAGCCACACTGCTTCTGATGGTCCTTTAAAATTGTTGTTGTTGTTGTCGTTAGGTGCCATCGAGTCATTTCCAACTCATAGTGACCCCATGCACAGCAGAACAAAATACTGTTCGATCTCACGCCAGCTCCACGATCCCTGCTATACTTGAGCCCATCATTGCAGCCACCATGTCAATCCATCTCATTGAAGGCCTTCCCCTCTTTCGTCAGTCCTCCACCTCACCAAGCATGACATCCTTCTTCAGGGAATGGTCCCTTCTGACAACATGACCAAAGTAGGTGAGACGAAGTCTGGCTATTCTCGCTTCTAAGGAGCATTTTGGCTGCACTTCCTCCAGGACAGATCTGTTAGTTCTTTTAGCAGTCCATACTACTTTCAGCATTCTTCACCAGCACTACAACTCAAAAGCATCAATTCTTCAATCTTCATTAGTCATTGTCCAGCTCTCACATGCATATGAGGTGATTGAAAATATCATGGCTTGTGTCAGGTGTACTTTAGTCCTCAAGGAGACATCCTTGCTCCTCAGCACTTGATACAGTTCCTTCATGGTTGACCTGCCCAATGCTACACGTCATCTAATGTCTTGACTGCTTCTTCCATTGGTATCAATTATAGAACCAAGCAACGTGAATTCTTTGAAAACCTCAATTTTTTTTTTCATTTATCATGATGCTGCTTATTGGTCCAGTTGTGAGGATTTTTGTTTTCTTTATAGTGAGATGTAATCCATACTGCAGACCGTATTCTTCAATCTTCATCAGTAAGTGCCTCAAGTCATCCTCACTTTCAGCAAGCAAAGTTGTATCATCAACGTATCTCAGGTTGTTAATGATTCTTCCTCCAATCCTGATGCCACATTTTTCTTCATATAGTCCAGCTTCTCAGATTATTTGCTCAGCATATAGATTATGTATGGGGAAAGGATACAACCCTGACACACTCCCTTCTTGATTTTAAACCATGTGGTGTTCCCTTGTTCCGCTCGAACAACAGCCTCCTGGTCAATGTACAGTTTCCTCATGAGTACAATCAAGTGTTTGGGAATTCCCATTCTTCTCAGGGTTATCCATAATTTGTCATGATCCACATGATCAAATGCCTTTGCATAGTCAATAAAACATAAGTAAACATCTTTCTTGTATTCTTTGCCTTGAGCCAAGCTCCATCTGACAGCATCTGTGATATCCCTTGTTCCACGCCCTCTTCTGAATCCAGCTTGCACCTCTGTAAGTTCTTTGTCAATATACTGTTGCAACCGTTTTTGAATTATTTCAGTAAGATCTTACTTGCGTGTGATATTAATGATATTGTTCGATAATTTCCACATTCTGTGGGATCACCTTTCTTTGGAATGGGTACAAATATGGATCTCTTCCAGTCAGTTGGCCAGGTAGCAGTCTTCCAAATATCTTGGCATAACTGAGTGAGTGCCTCCAGTGGGGCATCCTTCAATTCCCAGAGCCTTGTTCTTCACCAATTCTCTCATTGCAGCTTCAACTTCCTCCTTCAATACCATTGGTTCTAGATCATATGCCACCTCCTGAAATGGTTGAAGATCGACCAGTTCTTTTTGGTACAGTGACTCTGTGTATTCCTGCCATCTTTTGATGTTTCCTGCACCATTCAGTATTTTCCCCATAGAATCTCTCAATATTGCAACTCAAGGCTTAAATTTTTTCTTCAATTCTTTCAGCTTGAGAAATGCCAATCATGTTCTTCCCTTTTAGTTTTCTAACTCTAGATCTTTGCACATTTCATTATAGTAATTGACAAAAATTAAAATTGATATTGAGAAAAAAATATTGGCTAGATCAATAGCTGCATACCAAGTGCAAGGAGATGTACTAATTTGCTCAAGCAATGAAACCACATCAGGAACAGCAGCTGCAATTGGAATCACCACCTGATTAAGTTTACAATAATCTACTGTCATACTCCAAGATCCATCTGTTTTTTGCACAGGCCAGATAGGCTAATTCAATGGGGATGTAGTGGGAATCACCACCCTTGGACCCTTCAAGTCCTTGATGGTGGCAGTGATCTCTGAAATCCCACCAGGGATGCGGTATTGTTTTTGGTTTACTATTTTTGTAGGTAGAAGCAGTTCTAATGGCTTCCACTTGGCTTTTCCTACCATAATAGCTCTTATTCCACATGTCAGGGACCCAATGTGGGAATTTTGCCAATTGCTCAGTATACCTATTCCAATTATGGATTCTGGAACTGGGGAAATCACTACAGGATGAGTTCAGGAACCCACTGGACCCGCTGTGAGATGTACCTTAACTAAGATTCCATCAATAACTTGACCTCCATATGCCCCCACCACTCTGACTGGTGGGCCACAATGACGTTTTGGATCACCTGGAATTAGTGTCAGTTCAGAGTCAGTGTCTAGTAATCCCCGAAAAGTCTGATTATTTCCTTTTACTCAATGAACAGTCACTCTTAAAAGGCCTCAGATCCCTTTGGGGAAGGCTGGGAGAAAGATTGACATTATAGATTTTTGACAATGTATTGGGGTCCTTCCTCAAGGGGATATGGCCTCCCCTTCATTCAAGGGGTTGTGGGTCTGTAAACTGACTCAAGTCTGGGAATTGATTGAGAGACTGTGACTCTGTATTCTGGTGATTCAATCTAGGCTCCTGTTCATGTGACCTAGAATTCTTCTGTCTAAACAAATCAAGTAAATATTTTTAGGTTTGTCATGTATTTCACTCCTAGGAACACCATGACTAAGTAGCCAATGCCATACCATAATTCCACATGAGTCAGAGTACTCTGATCACTGTTTCGAGTCTGCTGTCCATTATGGTAACCATGTTCACTTGCCTTTGTCGATTAACTGCTGCCACTTGGTCCCTACTACAACAGGGTCCAGTCAGCCCCATCGTACATAAGTGTCTTAGTTCAATTAAGGCAGTTCCCACTGTCAAATCAGGTTTACATAAAATAGCAATCACATCAGTCTTCAAGGATGGTGGAGCTCCCTTCACAAATTTATTCTTTCTTTCTTTTTTTTTTAATTGTGATTTGGGTGAAGATTTACAGAGCAAATTCACTTTCCATACAGCAGTTCACGTCAGGATTGTATTCTGTCTCCACACTTATTCAATCTATATGCTGAGCAAATAATCCGAGAAGCTGGACTATATGAAGAAAAACGTGGTATCAGGATTGGAGG
>NW_006922084.1:147465-154347 GCF_000298275.1 Orycteropus afer afer | reverse complement strand
GCTATGAGTTGGAAACGACTCAACGGCACTTAACAACAACAACAGCAAATAGGGTGGTTGGGGCAGTTCCTGAGAACATTCCGCAATGTCTTCCATGGCCTCTGCCTCAGGAAATGACCCAGCAGGAACAGTTGGGTTAATCCCTTCAAACTGAAGTGGAGGGAGAAATGGTTTTACAGTAATCCTTTCAGATGGGATTGATTCCACAGAATTTACAGGCTCCATATCCTGATCTTCCTGACTATCTGCCCATGTGTCCTCATTCCAGGTTTCAGGATCCCATTTTTTCCCAGTCAATGCCCTCACTTTAACTTCAGACACCATTCTGGGTTGGCAATTTTATTGGCATTGTAATCCAGCCACCTTACAATAGGACTCTGGGTTTGTTTTTCAGCAATATCGGCTCTGTTACTAGAAGAAATAAGGTTTTCTTTCAGAGCACAACTGGAAACATTGAGGTCTTTTATGCGGCACTTAAGCTGTGAATGAGTAGCCCTGAACTCATATTGCTTTTTCACCGCTTTGTCTAGTGCAAGTAGGACCAAGCAACCAGCTTCCTTTTACTCCTCATGCTGACAAAATTGTATAAAAGTACCAAATAAACAATTACCCAGAGCCTCAAAAATACTTGATCTATTTGTGGTGCTATTTTGCATATTAATGTTGCCACTTCATGCCACGGATTAGCAGGGTCCTCTTTACTAACAGAGGCAGGGTCACCAGTGCCTTTACAATTAATCAGATTGGAAAACCAATTTAGGAAGCCCATCCTTATGATTTGGCTCTCTAGAACCACTCTCGGTACCAAATGTGTTAGACTGGGTTCTCTAGAGAAGCAAAACCAGTAAAGCTTAGAAAGAGAGAGAGAGAGAGAGATTTACCTTAGGAAAATGGGTCACACACTTATAGAAGCTTGCAAGTCCAAAGTTCTTGGATCAAACATCAAGCTGGAGGGTTTTTCAGACTCATGCAACTGCAGGGGCAGACGATCTCAAGGTTGGCATGTAGTATAGTGGCTGTTGACTCCAACGAATGACAAATCCAAGATCTCCAGTCTGAATGGTGGATTGTTCCCTCAAGGACTGTTGTAGGCAGCACAACAGAATCCTGATCCACAGAAGAGTGTCTCTTTTCCCAGGATGTCCATAAATGTACTGGAAGCAGTCCACACCCCTAGGGAAACTCCCTTTCAATGGATCGGCTGCTCAAAACATATACATCTGATGCAATCATGGGAACAACCCACATCACAGTTGCTTAAACCACACAGAATTGTGGCCCATCCAAGTTGACACACAGCTCCAACTATCACAACCATGCACTCCTGTCTGCCTAGCTTTCCCTCCATGTGAATGCTGCCCCTCTAGTGCACCATGGCTGATTGCTCCAAGGGGTAGTTCTCCATAGAGTAGATAAGTGCATCACCCTGGCTTGGGTGTTCTACCTCTAAGTCTTTCTACTGTTGGGCTGAGAGCCAGACCCTGGGAGTGAGTCCTATCCCAGGCCCAAAGTGTATGCCAGACCCATGGTCTTGTGGGTCCCACAAGACTTCATTTGACCAGTATTCTGGTCATTATTGTGTTTTTGAGTTTTGCTCCACATTATTCCTCCCACTCTGTCCAGGATCTCCAGTTTTGATCCCTTCCTGAGTGGTTGGCATTGGTAGCCAGGCACCATCTAGTTCTTCTGGTCTTGAGGTCCATCATGTCCTAGGGCTGATTGTTTCCAAATGACTTTGATTTTATTCACTCTTCTTCACTTCAGATGAGAGGAGACCATTAGCTTTGTCTTAGATGGCTGAACAGTAACTGGTTTTAACTGAGTTCAAGTGGACTTTCATTTCATATAGATTAGAGGTTAACTCTGGGCAAGTTATTTCACCTTTCTGACTCTGTTTCTTCATTCTGAAAATGATGCTACTAATTCCCACTGTGCAGAATAACCAAAAGGATAAAATAGCAACAATAATAAGAAAAATAATAAAGAACAAATCTGAAATAATGCTTGCAGTGAACTGTTCCGAGAATCTACATGATTTGATTATCTCTGTGGTGCTCTGGTAGCATAGTGCCTAAGGCACTTGACTGCTAACCAGAAGACTGGCAGTTCAAACCCACCAGCCACTCCTTGGAAGGAAGGTTGGGCAATCTACTTCCATAGAGATACTGCCTTGGAAACCCAAGGAGGGGTCACTATGGGTCAGGGCCGACTTGACAGCGCACAACAACAACAACGTGGTGCTCTGACAAAAAAAAAAAAACACACACACACACAAATGGGATGGCTTTAACAAACAGGAGTTTATTTTTACAATTTTTGTAGGCTAGAGGTCCAAGTTCAAAGGGCAGGCTCTAGGGGCTGGGTGAAAACCCCTCAACCCTGGGCTTCAGCTCTGCCTCCTGCTCCTGGTCCAGTGAAGCTGGAGGCTTTTTTTTTTTTTTTCACTCAGACAGCTGCTGGCTACTGAGGCTGACAAATTCAAGGTTGACAAGTTAAAAGGCACAGTCCCAATGTTACCAAACAACACGGCAGGTCACTGATTCAAGTCCAGATAAAGTCCCTAGATCGACAGGGCATGACAGGCTGTTGGACAGCGACTTGGCTACATGCAGGTTCAAGTGTTCCAAAAGACTAAGACCGTTCCCAAAGCTGTTTCTTATATACAGGAAGCAGAGCACATCCCTAAAGCAGCTATTCAGTTGCTCCAATAGATAATACCCCATGGAATTAATTACGAAACTGACCTTAAGGAATACTACATCCAGCTGCCCAGCCACTCAACCAGGCTCAGGCAAATTGACACACAAACTATCACACTAAATATAGCAACTCATTCAGTCTTCACAACAACCCTATGAAGCAAGTAATTTTAACCTCAGAACCCAGGGGCTAGATTATTTCTCCAAAGCCACACAGTTCACAGTGCTGGTGTGCCTCATACATATTTTGTTGTTCAGGCAACCATTATTAGACTAAAGGTTTTGCACACCCCAAAAGTCAGATTATGACTTAGGATCGATCCCACATATGAAGGAGGGGCAGTTCAGACCTCACTGTAACAGTAGCTCATTGTGGTCAAGGCAGTTGCAAAATGTGAAACAGCTCTCTCCCTCTCCCCTTACACAATCCTCTGAGTGATCTCACCCACTCCTGGTGGCCTTTAACTGTCACCTCTACTTAAAGCCTTCTCATAACTTTGCCTCCACCCAGGTTTCTCTCCTTAACTCCCAGCATAGCCATCCAACTGCCTTTTGGTCATCTCCATTTGATTGGTCCCTGAACACACCGAAATCAGCATCACCAAAGGTAAACACTGCATCTTTAGCTCAAGTCAGCTCTGCCTCCAGTGTTTCCTGCTTTAACAAATGGCATCGCCGGCCTCCAAACTTTCTTAAGCCAGTTACACCAGTCAGCTCAATTACTTCTGCCTCCTTCCTCACCCCAAATCTAATCAATCACCAAACCCAATCTATTCTATTTGTGTAACACTCCTCCCTCCACTCCCTTGAACAGACCATCAATTTCCCATCATCACTCATCTGCTGGTCTCTAATCTACCATTCACCCCTCCAATCCAATGCCAGACCCCAGACAAAATGATGCTTTCAGACTACATATCTGTCAGTTGCTGCTCTGCAACTAAACCTTCAGAGGCTTCCCCTTGACTCCAAGAGAAAGTCCAACCTCCTTTGCCTAGTTTATGAGACTCCTTATAAGCTTGCAAGCTTATCTAGCCCCTACCTACTCTTCTAATACAACTTGGAATTTTCCCTCTTACACTCCCTGCTTCAGATGTGACACTTTTCCCTTGTTTTGGCATGGGTACAGACTCCCTCACTTTACCTATACATCTTTTTAGTCATTGAACAAACATTTACTGAACCCCTACCATGAACAAAGGAGTGCCTGGGTGGCACAAACACACTTAGCTACTAACTGAAAGGTTGGTGGTTTGAATCCACCCAGAGGTGTCTCAGGAGAAAGGCCCGATGATCTCCTTCTGAAAGGTCACAGCCACCGAAAACCCTACGGAGCTGAATCTGGTCTGAAACATAGGTGGTTGCTATGAGTAGTAATTGACTTGATGGCAACTGGTTTGGTGCTTGTTTGTTTTACCATGAGCCCAGCACTGAGAGTACAATGAAGAACAAGACAAATATGATTTCTGTTGTTAAGAGGCTTACACTAATCTGGTTGATTCCTTATCATCTTCAAGATCTCAGCACAAATATCAAGGAAATGCTCTCTTTCCTTTGAACTCAGTTTAGTCTCTCAGTGAGAGTCCCAAAAGCATCCTGTTCTTCTCCACTATAAAACCCTCTTCTTTCCTGCCAGACTGTCAACACCACGTGGAGACGCACCATCTCTCTCACTCACCTGGTACATAATAGACATTCAACATATATTTAATGTATGAATTAATAGCATTATACCGAGAAAGTACTCACACTTCCTGTTTTCTCACAAGACTATAAGCTTTTTAAGAACCATATTTTCTCCCAACAGTGAGCACATTGTTTTTCAATGAGTCTTGGTTGACTGGATGGACATGTGTCTCTGTGTGATGAAACTACAGTAATGAAGGTCAAAACAGAAAGTGGCATCTTTGGGAGTCTGAGGCATATGTGAAGATCCCTGGAATATACAATTGCATTAGCCATAAGAATGGTGGCCCCTGGTTCTCAGTTCTTGTTGAACATTGAATCACCTGGGGAGTGTGACAAAATTCCAATGCTATGTCCCGCCTCCAGAGATTCCAATTCAATCTTCTGGGCTGAGGTGTGGGCAGTGGAATGTTTTTAAAACTCCCCATGTGATTCTTTTGGGCAGCTAGGGCTGAGTATGGGTGTGGGGCCTCCTGGAATTTAAAAAAAAAAACTTGCCCATATCTAGATCTACAGAAATGCAAATGATCTGTCTTAGATGTTTGATGAAGATTGAGGTTTAAGACATAATCAGAGGTGAAACAAGGGAATGAATTCAAAGAAACCAGAACCAATTAACTGCCTGTCTTAGATACATACTTACACAATGAATTAATGAGTGAATCAATCTCTAATGGGCAAAAGCAGATCCCTTCTGCTTCTCTGAAGTTGCCTAGAATAGTTTTCTGACAGACTATAAAGCTCATAGGCAAAGATTTAAAAAAAAAAATCCTAAAAAGATTCAAATAATATTAACCCAGGAGAATCTTCAGAGAATCCTAGACCACTCAGGAGGGCTGCAGAGTCATTAACTCATCCTCTCATTCACTCATTCAACAAACATTTATTGAGAACCTGTTGTGTGCCTGCAGTGTTGCAGTGGCTGCAACCATGGGCTCAAGCATAGCAATTGTGAGGATGGTGTAGGACTGGGCAATGTTTTGTTCTGTTGTGCACAGTTATTTGTTATGTGCCGTCGAGTCAGACACGACTCATAGAGACCCTTCCTTGGGTTTCCGAGGCAGTATCACTACGGAAGTAGATTGCCCAACCTTCCTTCCGAGGAGTTTGAACCGCCAGCCTTCTGGTTAGCAGTCAAGTGCCTTAGGCACTATGCTATCATAGTTCTCTTTGTGCATAGGGTCATTATGAATTGGAACCAATTCAACAGCACTGAACAACAACAACACTATGTGTTAAATATTGTTGTAGGTACTTGAACAGATGTGGCTATGCACAAGACAAAGGCTCTGTCCCTGAATACATTTATTTACCCAAGCATTCATTATCTGAAGACTGAATGAATAATTTATAAGTATCTATCTGGAGCCCAAGGAGCTCTGGTGGCATAGTGCCTAAGGCATTTGACTGCTAACCAGATGGTTGGCAGTTCTAACCCACAAATCATTCCATGGAAAGACTGGGCAATCTACTTCCATGAAGATTTACTGCCTCAGAAACCCCAATAGGGTTGCTATGAATCAGAATCGATTCGATGGCAGTGAGTTTGTGTTTTATTTTGGTTTACCTGGAGCTCTTGTGGTGTAGTGGTTATGGCATTTGGCTGCTAACCAAAAGGTCAGTGGTTTAAACCCACCAGCAGCTCTGCAGAAGAAAGATGAGGCAATCTGCTTCTGTAAAGATTTACAGCCTTGGAAACCCAACGGGAGGTTGCTATGAGTCAGAATCGACTCAAGGGCAGTGAAATTGTGTGGTTTTTTTTTTTAATCCACTGCTACTTTTCAAGGTTATGTACTCATTATTCAATTTAATAAAATATTCATTAATTTAAATAAATTATTATTATTAATAAATTATAAATTAATTTATTAATTCTAAGTGACATTTTGTCACATATATTTTATTCAAGAGAAAATCTCAGCTGAGTGCTATCATGCCTGTAACACTTCTCTAACATTTGGTAAGCCCCAGGAAGGATATCTTAGGTCAGAACCTTTCCCAAGTAGAACTATCTGTTTAGAATTGAACACAGTGATGACTTGTATTTCTCCCCCATTATATCTATTTTCAGGGTTATTTTATAGCTATGACTAGTGATAAGGATTTTCCATTTGTAGCAAAAACCACACACACACACACACATACACAAAAACCAAACTCATTGACGTTGAGTCGATTCTGACTCATAGCAACCCCCCTTTGATTTTCCAAGGCAGTAAATCTTTACGAAAGTAGATTGCTCAGTCTTTCATCCATGGAGTGGCTGGTGGGTTGGAACCACCAATCTTCTGGTTACTAGTCAAGTGCTTTAGGCACTATGCCACCACAGCTCCTTCTGTTTGTAGCAGTAATTGTTGTTGTTGTTGTTAAGTGCCATCGAGTCGTTTCCAACTCATAGCAACCCCATGCACAGCAGAACGAAACACTGCCCGATCCCGCACCAGCCCCACAATCCCTGCTATACTTGAGCCCATCATCGCAGCCACTGTATCAATCC
>NW_006922084.1:141969-144267 GCF_000298275.1 Orycteropus afer afer | reverse complement strand
CCCGCCCATGCTTACCTTGCTCCCGGAGACCCGGTCCCTCTCAGGAGGGTAACAAGGGAAAGTGTTCAGTGCAGATCCCCATGCTCCTCTCCACTTAGATAAATGACAACTTCCCTTAAGTTCCAGCTCCTGTTTCACCTAAGGAGCTCTGGTGGCATAATGCCTAAGACATTTGACTAATAACCAGAAGGTTGGCAATTCACACTCACCAGCCACTCTGTGAAAGGAAGACTGGGCAATCCACTTTCATAAAGACTTACCACCTCAGAAACACAAAGAGGGTTGCTATAAGTCAGAATTGACTCGATGGCAGTGAGTTTGGATTTTTGTGTGTGTGTGTGTGTGTGTGTGTGTGTGTGTGGTTTAAGCTTATCTCCTTAGTCTACAAGGAGCTCTAGTGGTATCGTGCCTAAGGCATTTGACTGCTAACCAGAGGTTGGCAGTTCAAACCCACCAGCCATTCCTCGGAAGGAAGATTGGGCAATCTACTTCTGTAGTGATATTGCTTCAGAAGCCCAAGGAGGGGTTGCTATGAGCCAGATCTGACTTGACAGCAGTGCATTTGGTTTTGGTATCTTCCATGAACTGAACAAGGAGGGAAAAAAAAGAGCACATTAAATAAACACCATCAAAGACATGTTTTATTACTCATGTATTTTGCCAAGAGATTTCTTTACTTCTCAGTCAGGCCATGTTTATTTGTATTTTAGATACATCATTCACAAGCTTGATTTTCCAGTTCCTGAGTCCACCAAAGTCATAAATAAATAGTACAAGAATGGCTGTTTTATGCCCACCAATTGTAGAAAGAAAAGAGTTGATAGCTTGTGGTAGTTAAGTTTATGTATCAGCTTGGCTGGGCCTGGTTGACTGGCTGGGCAGCTGGATGTAGTATTCCCCATGATGAGACTGGTAATCAACTCCATGGCAGAATCTGCTGTGAACAGCTGAGTAACTGCCTTAGTGACGTGGTCTGCTTCCTGTATATAATGAGAAGCCTTAGGGAACGGTCTATAGCTTATGGCACACTTGAACCCTGCATGTAGCTGTGTCATTGTTCAGCAGCCTGCCATGCTTTGCTGACCTTGGGACTTTCAATGGACTTGAATTAATGGTCTGCCATGTGGTTTGGTAATATCAGGACTGTGCCTTTTTACTTGTCAACCTTGGCCTTGTCAGTCTCAGCAGCTAACAGCTGCCTGAGCGAAGAAAAACCTCTAGCTTCAATGGGCTGGGAGCAGGAGGCAGAGCTGAAGTCCAAGGTTGAAGGGTTTTCACCCAGTCCCTAGAGCCTAGCACTTTGAACTCAGATTTAAAGCTCCAAACTGTAGGAGAATAAACTCCTGTTTGTTCAAGCCATCCCATTTGTGGTATATTCTTGTCAGAGCAGCACTAGGTAACCAGAACATAGCCTAACCAAAATGAAGAGAGAAAAGCTATAAAAGCTGAGGCAATCATTCGACAATCATGATGGTTTCTGTTGGGGCAAAGTACATTATGTACTTCAATAGGAATTATAGCCAACATTTGTGATGATGCCCCTGGGTCACTCAGAGTAGGTTTAATTTCCTGATATCTTCTATTTATACTAGGCATGATACTGATAATAATCTGAGAAGTTGGACTATATGAAGAAGAAAGTGGCATCAGGATTGGAGGAAGACTTATGAACAGCCTGTGATATGCAGATGAAACAACCTTACTTGCTGAAAGTGAAGATGACTCGAAGCCCTTAGTGATGAAGATTGAAGACTGCAGTGTTCAGTATGGATTCTACCTCAACATAAAGAAAACAGAAGTCCTCACAACTGGACCAATAAGCAACATCATGATAAACAGAGAAAGTATTAAAGTTGTCAAGGATTTTACTTTACCAGGATCCACAATCAATGTTCATGGAAGCAGCAATCAAGAAATCAAATGAAGGACTTCTGGTTAAAATGGGAGCTTAGTCAGACACACCACTCCATCCCTCTACAGTGAAGACCTGAGAAACTAAATGAAACAAGATAAGAAGACAGTCTTAGAACCCTGAACACCAAATGAAAGGATAAAGAACTAGCTCAAATATAAAAAAGAAACTGAAATTGAAAACAGCAAACAAGAAAAGACAGAGTGAAAGTTCCTTCTAGCTGACTGGGCACAGAGTGGCCATCTTGAGACAAAGACAGCAGCAATCCCAGGTAAGGAGCACAGAAGGCAACTTTGTGGAATTGCCAACAGGACAGAGTAATTGTATAGACATTAAAAAACAAAACAGAGGTCTCACATTGCCGGATCTCAAAACCTACTATACAG
>NW_006922084.1:139044-140426 GCF_000298275.1 Orycteropus afer afer | reverse complement strand
TGGGAGGAGGTAACTATGGGGAGGAAGTGGGAGGGGAGCTGCTGCATTGTAAATTTTGGTCAATGACATGAGACAAAGTATATGTGAATTGCTGTATGAAAAGTGAATTTACTCTGTAAATCTTCACCCAAATCCTAATAAAAACAAACAAACAAACAAACAAACAAACAAAAAAAACCTCACTGCTGTCAAGTCAATACCGACTCATAGTGCCCTCTCCTTGGGTTTCTGAGGAAGTATCTCTATGGAAGTAGATTGCCCAGTATTACTTCTGAGGAGTGGCTGGAGGGTGTGAACATCCAGCCTTCTGGCTGGCAGTCAAATGCCTTAGGCTACACCACCAGAGCTCCCTGTGTAGACACTCAGAGTAAAATAATGTCCTGATTGGTGGCTGTAGGCAATGAAAAGAGCCCAGGTAGCTTTGCCCAGTGACCAGCACATTCCCCCTCCCCCATTCTCTAGATGATTAGTGGTGTAAACTCCCATTCCTGCAGCCCCAGCTACTGGGGACCAAGGTACAAGCCTCCTCTCTTTCTTCCCCACCAAGCCCTGACCGCCACAGTAATAGGCTGCTTCAGCTCATCCTTGCTTCCTGCTTGCTGACCCAGCCAAGCAGTGCCAGCTGCTTGCCCTGCCTCTCTGGCCCACCAACTGAATGGAAATGAATTAAATGCACCAATCAAGGGACAGAGTGGCAGATTGGATAAGAAAAGATGACCCACCAATATGCTGCCTAAACGAGATGTATCTTAGACATGAAGAGAAAAATAAGTGAAAAATCAAAGGTTGGAAAAATGTATCAAGCAAATAGCAACCAAGAAAGAGCAGGAGTGGCAATATTAATCTCTGATAAAATAGACTTTGCAGCAAAAATCAGTGTAAGAAACAAAGAAGGGCATTATATAATAATTAAAGGGTCAATCCAAGAAGAGGACATAAATGGAAATATCTATGCACCGAGTGCATACAACAAATCTTAACAGAATTGAAAAGAGAGGTCGATAACTCTACAATAATAATAAGAGTCTTTAACACATGACTGTCGATGAAGCACAGTAACCAGAAAGAAATTCAACAAAGATACAAAAGATGTAAACAACACAATCAACCAACTAAACGTCATAGATGTATACAGAACACTGCACCCAACAACGGTATAGTACACATTCTTTTCCAGTGCACAGAGGTCATTCTCCAAAATAGATCAACTGTTAGGCCACAAAGCAAGCAATCACCAACAAATTAAAGTACATCAAAATAACACAATGCCGTTTGGAGGCAAAAAAAAAAGAAGAAGGTGGGAACCAGGTTTGCTGGTCCAATGGAGCCTGGTGTAACCACTGAGACTATGGCCCCTAGTTGCCCTTCAGGTCTGGAATTGA
>NW_006922084.1:137429-138734 GCF_000298275.1 Orycteropus afer afer | reverse complement strand
TGAGACAAAGTATATGTGAATTGCTGTATGAAAAGTGAATTTACTCTGTAAATCTTCACCCAAATCCTAATAAAAAAAAATAAAATAAAAATAACACAATGCATCTTTTTGGATCACAATGCTATAAAATTACAAATGAATAGGAGGAAGAACAAGGAAAAAAATAAAATAAGTGGAACTGAATAACACTCTACTTAAGAACTACTGGGAACAGAGGAAATAAAAAATGTAAAAAAAAAAAAATTTCTAGAATCAAGTGAAAATGAAATATAAGATACCAAACTTTGGGAGATAGTAAAAACAGTGCTCATAGTGCAATAAATGCACTCATCAAAAAGGAAAAAAGAGCCAAAATCAACACCATAACCCTACAACTACAATAAATAGAAAAAAAGCAGGAAAAAAAGCCCACAGTCACCAGAAGAAAGAAAATAATAAAAGTTAGAGTAGAAATAAATTAATCAGAAAACAGAATCAACAAAACTAGAAGATGCTTTTTTGAAAGAATTAATGAAATCAACAAACCAAGGACCAAATTAACAAAAGAAAAGAGGAAGAATATGTAAATAACACAAATAAGAAATGAAATGGGTGATGTTACAACAGAACCAACTGAAATAAAAAGGATAACAGAATACTGTGAAGAACAGTATTCTAACAAATTTGAAAAACTAAAGAAACTGACAAACTTCTAGAAACACACTATCTACTTAAACTAACACACACTGAAGTAGAAAATTTAAACAGACTGTTCTGATTACCTAGTGCCACTCTGACAGGAATGTACCATACCATATATGGGATGGCTTGAACAAACAGGAGTTTATTCTCTTACAGTTTGGAGGCTTGAAGTCCAAGTTCAAAGTGCCAGCTCGAGGGGCTGGGTGAAAGCCCCTCGACCTTAGGCTTCAGCTCTGCCTCTTGCTCCTGGCCCACTGGAGCTAGAGGCATCTCTTCACTCAGGCAGCTGAAGCTAACAAGCCCAGGGTCAACAAATAAAATGGCACAGTCCCAATGTTACCAAACCACATGGCAGGCCATTAATTCAGGTTCACTGTAAGTCCCAAGTTCGGCAAAGCATGGCAGGCTGCTGAACAATGACATGGCTACATGCAAGGTCCAAGTGTGCCATGGAGACCATTCCCAAGGCTTCTGCTTATGTACAGGAAGCAGACTACATTCCTAAGTCAGCTAGTCAGCTGCTTGCAGTAGATTCCGCCATGAAGTTGATTACCAGTCTCATCATGGGGAATACTACATCCAGCTGCCCAGCCACTCAACCAGGCCCAGCCAAGTTGACACACA
>NW_006922084.1:131300-137329 GCF_000298275.1 Orycteropus afer afer | reverse complement strand
CCTAAAAGGCTTCACAGAGAATTCTACCAAACATTCAGAGAAGAGCTGACACCAATTCTACTCAAACTATTCCAGAACATAGAAAAGGATGGAATACTCCTGAATTCATTCTATAAAGTAAGCATAATTCTGATACCAAAGCCAGACAAAGACACCAATAAAAAAGAAAATTATAGATTAATGTCCCTCATAAATATAGGTGTAAAAATTCTCAACAAAATCCTAGACAATACATCAAATACCATATCAAAAGACAATATATCATGACCAAGTGGGATTCATACTGAGTATCCAAAGATGATTTAATGTTAGAAAATCAATCAGCATAATCTACCACATAAATAAAACAAAGGTAAAGAAACACATGACCATATCAATCAATGCAGAAAAAACATTGGATAAAATCTAACACACTTTCCTGATGAAAACTCTCAATCAAAATAAAAATAGAAGGGAAATTCCTCAATATTATTAAGGGCAAATATACAAAGTCAACAGCCAATATTATTCTTAATGGAGAGAGATTTAAAGGGTTTCCCTGGAGAACAGGAACCACACAAAGATGCCTTTTATAAACACTCTTATTCAATATTGTACTGGAAGTCCTAGCCAGAGCAATAAGGAAAGGAAGATAAATAAATGGCATCTAAATTGGTGCAAAAGAATTAAAACTATCCCTACATGTAGATCATTTTCTATGATCCTTTACATAGAAAATCCCAGAGATTTTATAAGAAAGCCACTGGAACCAATAGAACAATTTGGCAAAGTGGCGGGGTACACAATGCAATCAGATTCTTCTACACTAATAAAGAGAATTCTGAAAAGGAAATCAGGAAAACAATACCATGTACAATAGTCACCCAAAAGACCAAGTATTTAAGAATATACTTAACCAGAGATACAAAAAAATTTATACAAAGAAAGCTAAAAGACACTGCTACTAGAGACCCGAAGAGATCTATGTAAATGGAAGAATGGATATACCATGCTCATGGATGTTGATGTTGTTGTTGTTATGTGCTGTCGAGTAGGCCCCGACTCATAGCGACCCCTCCTTGGGTTTCCGAGGCAGTATCACTACGGAAGTAGGATTGCCCAACCTTCCTTCCGAGGAGTGGCTGGTGGGTTTGAACCGCCAGCCTTCTGGTTAGCAGTCAAGTGCTTTAGCCACGATGCTACCAGAGCTCCTATGCTCATGGATAGGAAGACTTAAATTAACCTTGTGAAAATGTTGATATCATCCAAAGCAATCTATAGATGTAGCACAATCCTGATCCAGACTCTATCATCTTTCTTTAAAGACATGGAAATACTAATCACTAACTTTATATAGAAAGAAAGATACCCCAGATAAGCAAAGCACTACTAAAGAAGCAGAACAAAGTAGGAGGCCTCACACTCCTATATCTCAAAACCTACTATTGCTGTCATGGTAGTCAAAGCAGTCTGGTACTAGTACAATGACAGATACATAGACCAATGGAACAGAAGTAAATCCATCCACCTATGGACAGCTGATCTTCAACAAAGGGTCAAAATTCATTAAACATCTTGGACAAATATTACTGGCAAGACTGGATATCTATTTGCAAAAAATGAAACAGGATCTATACCTCATGCTATATACAAAAACTAACTCAAGATGGAGCAAAGACTTAAATGGAAAACCTAAGACTGAAAAGATCATGGAAGGAAAAATAGAGGGAAATTTAGGGTTCTTAATTTATGGCATAAATAATTGTTCTGGTTACCTAGTGCTGCTCTGACAAGAATACACCATAAATGGGATGACTGAACACAGGAGTTTATTCTCTCCTAGTTTGGAGGCTTTAAGTCCAAGTTCAAAGTGCCAGGCTCTCGGGGCTGTGTGAAAGCCCCTTGACCTTGGGCTTCAGCTCTGCCTCTTGCTCCCAGCCCACTGAAGCTAAGAGGCATCTCTTCACTCAGGCAGCTACTGACTGCTGAAGCTAACAAGCCCAAGGTCGACAAATAAAATGGCACAGTCCCAATGTTACCACACGGCAGGCCATTAATTCAAGTCCCTTGTAAGTCCTAAGGTCAGCAGAGCATGGCAGGCTGCTGAACAATGGCACAGCTACATGCAGGGCCCAAGTGTGCCATAAGCTAGAGACCATTCCCCAAGGCTTCTCCTTATATACAGGAAGCATACCACATTCCCTAAGGCTGTTACTCAGTTGCTCACAGTAGAGTCCACAGTGGAGTTGATTACCAGTCTCATCATGGGGAATACTACATCAAGCTGCCCAGCCATTCAACCAGACCCAGCCAAGTTGACACACAAAGTGAACTACCACAATAATCTACTAAATATAAGAAAAAATTCACAAACAGCAGAAGATAACTAGATTTGAAAAAACAAAACCAAACTCACTGCTGTCGAGTCAGATCCAACTTATAGTGACCCCTCCTTGGGTTTCCTAGGCAGTATCACTATGAAAGTAGATTGCCCAACCTTCCTTCCAAGGAATGGCTGGTGAGTTTGAACTGCCAACCTTCTGGTTAATAGTCAGATGTTTTAGGCACTATGCCATCACCTCATAGGCATGTGAAAGCTGGACAATGGATAAGGAAGACCGAAGAAGAGTTGATCCTTTTGAGTTGTGATGTTGGAAAAGAATACTGAAAGTACCATGGACTTCCAGAAGAATAAACAAATGCTCTTTGGAAACAAGAAGGGCCAGACTTCTCACCTACTTTGGTCATGTTGTCAGAAGGGACCATTCTCTGGAGAAGGAGATCATGTTTGGTAAATTTGAGGGTCAGTGAAAAAAGGGAAGACCCTCAACAAGATGCACTGACACAGTGGCTGCAATGATAGGCTCAGATATGGCAAGGATTGTGAGGCTGGCATAGGACCGGGCAGTGTTTCATTCTGTTGTGCATAGGGTCACTGTGAGTCAGACCCAACTCGATGGCACCTACAACGACAACAAAAATTAAACACATATGTGCATTGCAAGACTTCTCCTAAAGACTGAAATGAGAACCTGCAGACTGGAAAAAATTTTTGGCAATGACATGTCAGACAAGGGAGTAATCTCTAAAGTTTATAGAAAACATCATCACATTAACCACAAAAACAACAAACCAATTTAAAAATGGACAATGGATATGAATAAACACTTCACCAAAGAAGGCATTCAGATGGCCAACAGATATATGAAGAAATTCTTGTGATCATTATCCATTAAAAAACAGAGGCAACAGAGGCAAATAATACCATATGCACAGAACTGCATTACCACTAACACCAAACACCAGGTTACAGGTAAATGCATAGACAAGTGAGAAGATCAGTTGGGGATTGGCACACAGGAATATACCCTAGACCAAGGATAGATTTAGCTGAAAATAATCTTACATATGCATTTGTGCTACAAAACTAACCACACACATTACAGAAGCAACAGAAGACAGAGTTGGAATAACCTCTCACAGACAACCATACACCTAAAAAGAGAGACTCACTGGGCCTGCTGACTCAGGACCATAGTCTTAAGGGACACCAAGCTCAATTGGCACAACATAGTACATAAAAATCTTGTTCCACAACCTACTTTGGTGAGTTGCTACTGGAGTTTTAAAAGCTTTTAAGTGGCCATCTAGGATGCAACTATTGTTCACCTCTTATCTGAAGCAAAGAAGAGTGAAGAAAATCAAACCCATCTGGAAATAATTAGTCCAAGGATATGATGGACCCTGAGACCAGAAGAACTAGATGGTGCCTGGCTACCAATGCCAACTGCTCAGAAAGGGATCAAACCTGGGGATTCTGGATAGAGTGGAAGGAAAAATGTGGAACAAAATCCAAAACCACAAAAATAACCAGAATTACTGGTCATATAGAGTGTGGGGAACCTCCAAGACTATGGCCCTGGGTTACCCTTTGGGCCTCCAATTGTACTTACTCCCACAAATTGGCTCTCAGCCCAACAGTATAAACAACTACATGCAGAACACCTATACCAAGGCAATGCACCCACCTACTCTAGGGAGATAAACCACTTAGAGCAATCAGCCATGGGGCACCAGAGGGACAGCATTCACATGGAAAGCTGGACAGACAGAAGTGCATAGTTAAGAAGGGCACAAGAAGGGTGTAGTCACAGGGAGAGGAGGGGAGGAGAGTTTGTTATGGTTGGGGATGGTAATCAGGCATGAAATCAAATGAACTGTTGAATGTAAAACAGATTTTGCTCTGTGAAGAACAACAACAACCAAACACATTGCCATTGAATCAATTCTGACTCATAGCAGCCCTGTGTTGTTGTTACTATGCGTCTGGAGTTGGCCCTGACTCATAGTGACCCCTCCTTGGATTTCTGAGGCGGTATCCCTACGGAAGTATACGGAAATATATTGCCCAACCTTCCTTCTGAGGAGTGACTGGTGGGTTTGAACCGCAAGCCCTCCGGTTAGGAGTCAAGTGCCTAAGGCACTATGCTACCAGAGCTCCTTAACAACCCTATAAGACAGTACAACTGCCTCATAGAGTTTCCAAGTCTGTAAATCTTTACAGAAGTAGATTGCCACATCTTTCTCTTTCAGAGTGGCTACCAAAAAACAAACAAACAAACTTACTGATGTTGAGTCTGTTCCAACTCATAGCAACTCCTCTGTGGGTTTCTGAGGCAGTATCTCTATGGAAATAGATTGCCAATCTTCCTTCCAAGGAGTGGCTGGTGGGTTTGAACCACCAGCCTTCTGGCTAGGAGTCAAATGCTTAGGCACTACGCACCAGAGCTCCTTGCAGAGTGGCTGGTGGGGTAAAATTGATTTTTCCATTAGAAGCTAAGTGCTTAACCTCTGCAATACCAGGACTCCTTAAAAAAAGAAAGAAAGAAAGAATTCTGATGCACAGCAACCTCCATTGGGTTTCCAAGGCTGTAAATCTCTACAGAAGCCAAGTGCCTTTCTTCCATAGAGTGGTTGGTAGTTTCAAACCACCAACTTTTTGGTTAAATGCCTTAACCATTTCACCACAAATGCTGGTGAGGTTGAAAAATGGTACAGCCATTCTGGAAAACAGTATGGTGTTTCCTTGAAAGTTAGAAATAGAGATATCACTAAAAGCAAATCTCACTACTAGGTATATGTCTTAGGCTGGTGCTCTAGAGAAGCAAACTAGTGAAGATGGTGTTGTTGTTGTTATGTGCCATCAAGTCAGCCCCAACTCATAGTGACCCCTCCTTGGGTTTCCAAGGTAGTATCACTACAGAATTAGGATTGCCCAACTTCCTTCTGAGGAGTGGCTAGTGGGTTTGAACCACCAACCTTCTGGTTAGCAGTCAAGTGCCTTAGGCACTATGCTACCAGAGCTCCTGAAGATAATATAGATAGATAGATAGATAGATAGAAAGAGATCGCAAGGAAATGGCTTATTCAATTGTAGAAGCCAGCAAGTCCCAAGTCCATGGGTCCATCAGCTGGAGGCTTCTGACTCATGTAGTTGCAGAGGCTGACAAACTCAAGATTGTCAGGCAATACAGCAAGCAGTTAGTTCAAGTCCAAGGATAATGAGTCGGATGCAAGGTCCAGATTGAGCAAAGAGTCAGTGAGCTTTTCCAGAATGTCCATATACATTGGAAGCCAGTTACATAATCTAGGAAACTCCCTTTCAACTGATTAGCTGCTCATAGCAGATCTCATCATGGAGGTAATAACATCATATCAGATCCTATAATGGGGGATATCGTAACTGCCAAAACACTGAGAATAGTGGCCTTGATGAAAGAAATAATGAATTTGACCTTGGTGACAGAAATAATGTTGGAACTGGCATGGTAGAATTTTGCAAGACCAACAACTTGTTCATTGCAAACACTTTTTTTCAACAACACAAATGTTGGCTTTACATGTGGACTTCACCAGATGGAACACACAGGAATCAGATTGACTACATCTGTTGCAAGAGGCAGTGGAAAAGCTCAATATCTTCAGCCAAAACCAGGCCAGGAGCTGATTGTGGAACAGACCATCAACTGCTCATATGCAAGTTCAACTTA
>NW_006922084.1:126802-129740 GCF_000298275.1 Orycteropus afer afer | reverse complement strand
GACTATATGAAGAAAAACGTGGCATCAGGATTGGAGGAAGAATCATTAACAACCTGAGATACGCTGATGATACAACTTTGCTTGCTGAAAGTGAGGATGGCTTTAGGCACTTACTGATGAAGATTGAGGAACACAGTCTGCAGTATGGATTACATCTCAATATAAAGAAAACAAAAATCCCCACAACTGGACCAATAAGCAGCATCATGATAAATGGAAAAAAGACTGATGTCAAAGAATTCACATTCCTTGGTTCTACAATCGAGGTCAATGGAAGCAGCAGTCAGGACATCAGACGAAGTGTAGCACTGGGGAGGTCAGCTGCAAAGGAACTCTTTCAAGTGCTGAGGAGCAAGAATCTCTCCTTGAGGACTAAGGTGCACCTGACACAGGCCATAGTATTTCCAATCACCTCGTATGCATGTGAGAGCTGAACAATGAATAAGGAAGACCAAAGAAGAGTTGATGCTTTTGTATTGTGGTGCTGGCGAAGAATGGTAAGGGTACCATGGACTGCCAAAAGAACTAACAGATCTTTCCTGGAAGAAGTGCAGCTGAGTTGCTCCTTGGAAGCGAGGATGGCCAGACTTCATCTCACCTACTTTGGTCATGTTGTCAGAGGGGACCATTCCCTGTAGAAGGATGTCATGCTTGGTAAGGGTCGACGAAAGAGAGGAAGGCCTTCAACGAGATGGATTGACATGGTGGCTGTGACAATGGGCTCAGGTATAGCAAGGATCATGGAGCTGGTGCGGGATCAGGTGGTGTTTCATTTTGCTGTGCGTGATTTCGCTATGAGTCGGAAGTGACTTGACGGCACCTAACAACAACAACAGTGGCCCAGCCATGCTGACAATGACCTTATCCGTCACAGTAAATATCCTAGAGAAATAATAGCCATGCCACAAATAGATATATTCATACCCATTGTGGTAGTTCAGTTTGTGTGTCAACTTGGCTGGGCCTGGTAGAGTGGCTGGGCAGCTGGATGTAGTATTCCCCATGATGAGACTGGTAATCAACTCCATTGTGGAATCTACTAGGATCAGCTGAGTAGCTGCCTTAAGGAATATGGTCTGCTGTCCATATATAAGCAGAAGCCTTGGAGAATGGCCTCTAGCCTATGGCATGCTTGGACCCTGCATGTAGCTGTGTCGTTGCTTAGTAGCCTGCTATGCTCTGCCAACCTTGGGAGTTACAATAGACTTAAGTTAATGGCCTGCCATGTGGTTTGGTAACATTGGGACCATGACATTTTATTTGTTGTCCTTGGGCTTGTTAGCTTTAGCAGCCAGTAGCTGCCTGAGTGAAGAGATGCCTCTAGCTCCAGTGGACCAGAAGCTGGAGGCAGAGCTGGACCCCAAGGTTGAGGGGCTTTCACCCAGCCCCTAGAGGCTGGCACTTTGCATTTGGACTGAAAGCCTCCAAATTGTAAGAATAAACTCTTGTTTGTTAAGGCCATCTCATTTTGTGGTAAATTCTTGTCAGAGTGTCACTAGGTAACCAGAACACCCATGTTCATTGAAGCATTATTCACGATAGCAAAAAGATGGAAACAACTTATGTGCCTTCCCATCAACGGATGAATAGATCAATGAATTATGGTATAAACATGCTGTGGAATACTATACAATGTTAAAGAATAAAGATGAATCCCTGAAACATCTCACAACATGAATGAATCTGGAGGACTTTAGGCTAAGTGAAATTAGTCAAGTACAAAAGAACAAATATTGTATGATACCAGTATTATAAAGTAAAGAAAAAGGTTATACATGGAAAGAAGCATTCTTTGATAGTTACCAGGATAAGAGAGGGAGGGAGGAAAAATCACTAACTAGATTGAAAAAATAACAAACACTGCCATCAAGTTGATTCCAACTCACAACAATCCCAATTGGCTTTCCAAGGCTATAAATCTTATGGAAGCAGACTGCCCCACCTATCTTCTGCGGAGCAGCTGGTGGGTTTGAACCACTGATCTTTTGGTTAGCTGGCAAATGCCTTAACCTCTACACCACCAGAGCCAAATTCCTAACTAGATGTTGTTGTTGTTGTTATGTGCCGTCGAGTCAAACCTGACTCATAGCGACCCCTCCTTGGGTTTCTGAGGCAGTATCACTATGGAAGTAGGATTGCCCAACCTTCCTTCCGAGGAGTGGCTGGTGGGTTTGAACCACCAGCCCTCTGGTTAGCAGGCAAGTGTCTTATCCACTATGCTACCAGAGATAGTAGATATGTATTAACTTGTGTAAAGGGAAAGGCAATACACAATAAAGGGAAGGTCGGCACAACATAACCAAGGCAAAGGAGGACACTGGGAGGTTCACAAAAGTAAAAGGCAAAAATGGTAAATACTATTATACACATAATTCTGCAATAACAGTAATGAAAAGCAATAATTTACGAATGGATACAGAGGACATGTAAGCTGAACAGGTGTGGGATGGTGTTTTGGTTACCTAGTGCCGCTCTGACAAGAATATATAATATTCTGACAAGAATATACAAGAATATAACAAATAGGATGGTTTTAACAAACAGGGTTTTATTCTCTTACAGTTTTAGGCTTTAAGTCCAAGTTCAAAATACCAGGCTCCAGGGGCTGGGTGAAAGCCCCTCAACCTTGGGCTTCAGCTCTGCCTCCTGCTTCTGGCCTACAGAAGCTGGAGGCTTTCTTAACTCAGGCAGCTGCTGGCTGCTGAGGCTGATGAACCCAAGGTCAACAAAGAAGAGGGTAGAATCCCAATATTACCAAACAACATGGCAGACCACTTACTCAAGTCCATTGCAAGTCCCAAAATTGGCAGAACATGGCAGGCTGCTGAACAATGACCCGGCTACATGCAGGGTTCAAGCTTGTCATAGCTGGAGACCTTCCTCAAAGTTGCTTCTTATAAACTGGAAGCAGACCACATACCTAAGGCAGCTACTCAGC
>NW_006922084.1:125306-125821 GCF_000298275.1 Orycteropus afer afer | reverse complement strand
TTATTTTTTTAAATTTAAGGTTTTTTTTTTTTTTTCCTTTCCCCCATTTTTTCTTGTGGTTAACCCTGTTCCTTGATTTTCTTGCATTTTTCCCATTTTCTTTTTCATTTATTATTCTCCTTCTCTACTTTTTTTTTTCCTTAGTGCCCTATCCCCAGATATTGCAGGTTTTCTTGTTTTTCTTCTTTTTTTTCCCTTTTATCTTTTTTTGGTTACTGTTCCTGTGTGATTACATGGTGTGTTTTTGGTCCATGGGCTTTTAGTTTTTTGATGGTTATTAAATTGTAATTTGTGTCTAACTGAGTGGGAGACAACAACAGTCCCCATAAGACACAACTACATCCACACCTGCTGCAACTTCAGTTATTGAGTGAGAGCCACTACCTCCTTTTCCACCGATGGGCCAATGATAAAAAACCACCAAGAAGAGCTTGAATCACCCTTGGCTGCTCTTCACAAACAGTTAACAGAGATCGAAATACAACAATGCCATGATGCCTCGGAAACAACAGACC
>NW_006922084.1:120047-122954 GCF_000298275.1 Orycteropus afer afer | reverse complement strand
GGGAGGGGAGCTGTTGCATTGTGGTAAACTGTGGTCAGTGACATGAGACAAAGTATATGTGAACTGCTGTATGTAAAGTGAATTTGCTCTTGCAAATCTTCACCCAAATCACAATAAAGAAAAAAAAAGTCAAAAAAAAAATTAAAAATAAAATAAAGTACACTATTGATCTCTTCCTGTCCAGAGCAAAGAAGATTGAAGAAATTCAGTCTCAAAGAAACAATTAGTCCAAAGGACTAATGGGCCATGCAAACAATGGGCTCCACTAGCCTGAGACCAGAGGAACTAGACAATGCCTGGCTACCACTACTGACTGATCTGATCACAGTAGAAGATCCTGAACAGAGGAAGCGGAAAATGTAGAACAAAATTAAAAATCATAAAAAAGACCAGATTTATTGGTCTGATAGAGATTGATGGAACTCCTGAGACTATGGCCCTTAGACAGGTTTAGTGCCTAGAACTGAACCCACACCTAGAAATCACCTTTCAGGTAAACAATAGGCCTATAAAGTGAACAGTAACACCATGAGAAACGTGCTTTTCAGAACGATCAGTTGTATGAGACCAAAAGGGCAGTAATTGCCCAAAAACAAAGTTTAGAAGGCAAGAAGGGGAAGGAAAGAAGGGTGAATGGATATAGGGAACCCAGGGAGGGAGTCATAAAAGTGCTGTAACATTGAAAGGGTTGCAACTAATGTCACAAAACAAAATGAGTATAAATTGATGAATGGGTAACTAATTTGCTCTGTAAACTTTAACCCAAAGCACAATAAAATGTTAAAAAGAAATCAAACGATGTATTACATTGGGTAAATCTGCTTTAAAAGACCTCTTTAAAGGCTAAAAAACAAAGAAAACACTTTGAAGACTAAGGTGCGCCTGAACCCAAGCCATGGTATTTTCAATCATGTCACATGCATGCAAAAGCTGGATAATGAATAGGGAAGACTAAAGAGGAATTGGTGCCTTTGAATTATGATGTTGGCAAAGAATATTGAACATACCATGGACTGTCAGAAGAAGGAACAAGTCTGTCTTGGAAGAAGTACAGCCACAATGCTCCTTAGAAGTGAGGATTGCAAGATTTCATCTCACATACTTTGGACATGTTATCTGGAGGGACTGGGACTTGGAAAAGAATATCATGCCTGGTATAGTAAAAGGTCAGTGAAAAATAGGAAGTTCCTCAATAAGATGGATTGACACAGTGGCTGCAACAATGGGCTCAAGCACAGCAAATATTGTGAGGGTGGTGCAGGACCATCCAGTGTTTCATTCTGTTGTACGTAGGGTCGCTGTGAGTCAGAACTGACTCAGGAGTACGTAACAACAACATGATATTAAATACTTCATTTAAGTAAAATCCCTAACCCAAATGTCTGACGTTTGAATTCTGTAGAATGTTCATGATAATGCAACTATCCATACATTCATTCAACAAATATTTATAAAGCAGCTATCATAGGCCAGGCACTGTCCCAAGCACTGAAGATACAGAGGTGAGTAAGACAAATGAGATCCCTATTCCCTAGGGATATTCTAGACCTGGAACGGATCATAAGCAAGTCCATCTACTCACTTATCGACTCTCTTGTTATCTGATATTTCACATTTATGACAATTGTAAAAACTCTGCTGACTGTTTTTCTCTTCTTTTGTTGGATCCAATTCCCTTTATTTATTTATTTAAAATCTTTATTGTGATTTGAGTGAAAGTTTACAGAGAAAATTCATTTTCCATATAGCAGTTCATGCACATTTTGTTTCATGATGTTGACTAGAATCCCCAGAATGTAATAGCTCTCTTCCCACTTCCTCCCTGTAGTTACCTCCTCCCTGTGTCCTTTTTTCCTATGCATTCCTGCCCCTTCAGCTATCTCCTTGTGCAAATACTGCTCTTATGTTCTCCCACAATTGCTTATTTTAAGGAGTGTATCTACCTGATATAAATGTTCACCCTATATGCCTGTCTATTATTTGGCTGGAAGCCACAGGAGTGAGTTCAGTTCTAGACCTGAAGTGTAACTAGGGGCCATGGTCTCAGGGTTCTCACCAGGCTCTATCAGACCAGTAAACCTAGTCATTTTTATGAATTTGAGTTTTTTTTATCCAGGATCTCCTGTACTGAGCTCTTTCCAAGTGGTTGACAGTGGTAGCTGGGCACCATCTAGTTCTTCTGGTCTCATGATCATATATGCTGAGGTTTGCATGGTCCACTACTCCCTTGGACTAACGGTTTCCATGTATCTTTGGTTTTCTTCATTCTTCTTTGCTCTGGACAAGGACAGACTCATTGTTGCATCTAGAAGGTTGCTTGCAAGCTTTTAAGACTCTAGTCACTACTCACCAAAGTAGGATGTAGAACAATGTTTGTGTGTAGTGTTATGCCAATTGAGCTTGATGTCCCCTGAAACCATGGTCCAATTACTCACTCCTTCAGGGTGGTTGGCTGTGGCTAAGAAATTATCGTAACTGGTAGCATTGTGCCTAAGATATTTGACTGCTAACTGGAAGGCTAGTTGTTCAAACCCACCGGCCACTCCTCGGAAGGAAGATTGGGCAATCTACTTCCGTAGTGATACCACCTTGAGAACCCAAGGAGGGGTTACTATGAGTTGAATTGACTTGACAGCAGTGAGTGGTGCTGTGGTGATCTGACTATTTATCACATTAACCACATACATCTGGCAATAACAAATGCTGAATTATGAGGGGAGAGTAACACTGGCTGTGGTGGCTAAGGTTATGTGTCATCTTGGCTGGGCCATGATTTTTAGTGGTTTGGCAGTTATATAATGATGTAACTTGACAGTCATGTAATGATGTAGTCATCCTCTTTTTCATGATCTGATATGATCCTCCTCCATTTTGGCATAAGATGATTGCCACATAATGACCTAGTTT
>NW_006922084.1:111810-119287 GCF_000298275.1 Orycteropus afer afer | reverse complement strand
GGAAACCCAAGGAGGGGTCGCTATGAGTCGGGGCCGACTCGATGGCACATAACAACAACAACAACAACAACTCTTACATACAGGAAGGGAAAACCAAATGATGACTGCCGCCCACTCAGCTGAAGGTATGAAGTTGCTTTACACTGATGTGCTCTAGGGAGCTCTAGTGGTGTAGTGCCTAAGGCATTTGACTGCTAACAAGAAGGCTAGTTGTTCAAATCCACCAGCCACTCCTCAGAAGGAAGACTGGGCAATTTACTTCCATAGAGATACCACCTCAGAAACCCAAGGAAGGGTCACTATGAATTGGAATCAACTTGATGGCAGTAAGTTTGGTTTTGGGTTTGATGCACACTAGACCCCATCATCCAGAATTTACCTAGGGCCAAGCTTTCCATGGCCTGGCACTTTGACACAAAGCAATCTGAGAAGCAGCCTCTCTCTGGTCCTTCACTGGCCAGCAAGTATCTCACCTTGGCTCCAAAGTAGGATCATACAGTAAACTTCATTCATAACTCTCTGACTGCCAACCTTCCTACAAGGTTATATCTTTATCCATCTGGACATCTGGCATTTTCCCCTAAAGGCTGGTTATAAAACTTCTACTTGCTTCCAGCAAAAATGTTGGGACAGATTCCAGTTTCACTTGACATGCCCCAGGAATGTGACTAATCCCATTTAAGTAGATGCTTGATTAAGTTTTTAGAACCCAAATCAAATCATTCATTCTTAAATCCCTGGAGCACAGTCCATCATGAGATGGAACATTCCTACATCAAATGATCCCCTAGAGAGGAGTCAGGTTTGGTTGATGCTCCACACATTCAGGGAGTCCACGCGTGGTGAAATGGTTAATGTGCTAGGCTGCTAACCAAAAATTGGGTGTTTAAGTCCACCCAAAGGCACCCAGAAGAAAGGCCTGTTGATCTGCTTCTGAAAACTCAGACATTGAAAAGCTCATGGAATACAGTTCTACTCTGGTACTCCTGGGTCAGCATGAGTTGGAATTGAGTTAGTGGCAACTGGCTTTTTATACACAAAGAAATGGGTATAAGTAAGAAAGACTAATTTCAAAATATGAAGTCCCTCAAGCCACCTCTGACCCTATGAACTAAGGAAATGTATGCTCCACTGGACAACTGACCACCAACAAAAGACAGCACCTACAAGGCAGAGAGAAAGTGGGCAGTGATGTCACCCAGCCTCACTGTGCAATTTAGCCTCCTCTGCTGCCCAACCTTGAGGGTGGAAGTACTCAAAGACTAAATTCCCTGAGCAATTCCCTATATGAAAAGTACCACATTATTGAACGTGTCATTGGAAAAACCCCCTCTCTCTCCATTTCCCACTACCACCTGCTGCAGCAACACCCTACTGGCGTGGTAAATGACAATACAGAAGGCTGAAGGGCTGGCTCTGAGAATGACGTGTCTCCATCATTGTTCCTGGAGCTGCCTCCCAAAGCCAAGCCAGGAAAACCACATGGCTTCCGAAGAAACAACCCAGGGAGTTGTCCTCACAACATGAAAGGGAAGAAAAAGGACTTGCTCTAACACTCCCAATTGGTAGTCTGAAAACTGTGTGTTTTCAGCAGACAGGAATTCATTTGCTAAATTCTATCGAAGGAATATTTTTCCTCTGAGAGTAGCTGGTGTGACTCGGAATATATGAATATCTGAAGAGTTTCAGTCCATTGCTACTGAGGTGGAACTAAGGGGTCTGTAAAGTGTGAAATGAAAAATGGAAGAGGTGTAGCTTAATGCTAATCACCACTCAGATAATGTGGCTCCTGCTTGCCTGTTCTTATAGCTCCTGAAATCAGATCAGATTGGCGATTATTTTACGGCTGCATTTTGAAGTCTGCCCAAATGCTTTCTAAATAAGGGGAATGTTATGGGCTGCCAGGAATCTTTTCCTCTTGTTAATCATTTCAAGGATTCATGTTGTGTACACAAGGTGTCTATTAAGCAATTAAATCATTAAGTGTATGTTTTAAACGTAAAGATTTAGTTGAACTTTAAAAGGATCCTCCTTCCCCACCCCACCCCCACACCATTTAACTTAAGTACCTAAGTTCATCTATTACAGTCTGTTAAAGATGTGAATGATTAAGTTACTAAATAGTCTGGGGATAAAAGCTAGGGCAATTATTTTTATTTTATATATATATTAGAATAGTTGTCCTTGATGATAGAACTAGAATCAGCTGCAAACCCTAAATTTTCCTTTCACAAGTTGTTCTGTTGTGACTTTCAGAAGTGAACTGTCTGATCTATTTACCTCCTTCCACTTCCATTTTCCAACTCTGACAAATTCCTACTAAGGATTTTCATGGTTCTTTTGTGTCTTCTGTTTCTGTATGTGGTTTGGAGGTGGATTGAGGAGGAGAGGAATGAACAGCACAGTGGGGAAGATGGGAAAACATTGAGTGATATGCTGCTCTCCCAATCTCTTTATGATTTACAAAGTTACTAAACAATAGGTATAATCATTCCGTCCAAACTTGCTTTCTTCTTCTGAAGTCTATATGTGTGCCCAAAGCCAATTAGTCATCTTAGAACACTATCTCAGCTGTATTACCCACCCATCCCCATCAGATGCCATCAGTCACCACCCCAACTTGATCCCACCTCTGGACTAACACTTTTTTTAAAATTGTGATTTGGGTGAAAGTTTACAGAGCATTCATTTTCCATATAGCAGTTCATACACATTTTGTTCCATGACATTGACTGCACTTTACAATGTAACAGCTCTCTTCTCACTTCCTCCCTATAGTTACCTCTTCCCTATGTCCCTCTTTCCTAAGCATTCCTCCCCCCTGAGCAAACACTGCCCTTCTGTTCTCCCATGATTGATCACTCCAAGGAGTGAATCTACCTGATGTAAATTTTCACCCCACATTTTGATATGGTTCCGACTCAACGGCACATAACAACAATAATAACAATACTTCTTTAACAGAAATACCACAAAATGGGATGGCAACAAACAGTTTGGGAGGCTAGAAGTCCGAGTTCAAAATGCCAAGTTCTAGGGGCTATGTGAAAGCCCCTCAACCTTGGGCTTCAGCTCTGCCTCCTGCTCCATCCAGGCCCGATGAAGCTAGAGGCAGCTCTTCACTTAGCAGGTACTGGTTGCTGAGGCTAACAAGCCCAAGGTTGACGAGTGAAATGGCACATTCCCAATGTTACCAAACAACACGGCAGGCCATTGATTCAAGTCCATTGAAAGTCCCAGAATCGGTAGAGCATAGCAGACTGCTGAACAAAGACTCAGCTACATACAGGGTTCAATCATGTCATAAGCTAGAGACTGTTCCCCAAGGTTCCTCCGTATATATGGGAAGCAGACCACACTCCTAAGTCAGCTGCTCACAGTAGATTCCACCATGGAGTTGATTACCAGTCTCATCACGGGGAATACTACATCCAGCCCCAGCCACTCAACAAGGCCCAGCCAAGTTGACACATAAACTTAACTACCACACTCCATATGCCTGTCTATTGTTTGGCTGGAAGCCACAGGAGTGAGTTCAATGCCAGGCCTGAAGGGTAACTAAGGGTCATAGTCTTGGGAGGCCTCACAAGTCTCTTTCAGACCAGTAACCTGGTCTTTTTTTTTTTTTATGATTTTGAGTTTACTTCCACATTGTTCTTCCACTATATGCAGGATCTCCTACACAGATATCTGTCTGAGTGGTTGACAGTGGTAACCGAGCACCATCTAGTTCTGGTCTCATCGTCATATAGGCTGAAGATTGCATGGTCTACCAGTCCCTAGGACTCATTGTTTGCATGCATCTTTGGTTTTCCTCATTCTTCTTTGCTCTGGATGAAGAGAGACCCATTGTTGCATCCAGATAGCCTCTTGCAAGCTTTTAAGACCCTACTAGTACTCACCAAAGTATGCTATAGAACAATGTATTTGTGTAGTATATTATGGCAATTGAGCTTGGTGATCCCTACAACCATGGTCCCACACCATCTCTGGACTAACTCTTGAATCTGCCTCTCCTCTCCATCCCATGTATCACTACTGTGGTTCAGGGCTACGAGTTATGGGACTCCATAAGTGGTCTCCCTAGTACCAACCTTGTTGTTGTTGTTAGTTGCCATCAAGTCAGCTCTGATTCATGCCAACCTTATGTATGTATAACAGAATGAAACATTGCTCAATCCTGTGCTAATTTCATCATCATAGGTATGTGTTTTGGTTACCTCTGTGCTGCTTTAACAGCAATACCACAAATGGGATGGCTTTAACAAACAGGAGTTTATTCTCTTACAGTTTTAGAAGTTAGAAGTCCAAGTTCCTGGCAACAGGCTCTAGGGGCTGGATGAAAGTCCTTCAACCTTAGGCTACAGCTCTGCCTCTTACTTTTGGCCCAACGAAACTAGAGGCATCTCTTCACTCAGGCAGCTGCTAGCTGCAGAATCTGACAAACCCAAGGTTGACAAGTGAAAAGTTACAGTCCTGGTATTACCAAACCACATAGCAGGTCATTAATTCAAGTCCATTAAAATTCCCAAGATCAGCAGGGCAACATACCAAGCTGCTGAATAACAACTCAGCTACATGAAGGGTTCAAGTGTGCCATCAGCTGGAGACCATCCTCAAAGTTGTTTCTTATATACTAGAAGAAGCCCACATCCCTAAAGCAGCTACTTGGCTGCTCCAGTAGATTCCACCATGTAATTAATTACCAATCTCACCATGGGGAATAACTACATCTAGCTGCCCAGATACTCAACCAGGCCCAGCCAAGATGACATACAACCTTAATTACCACAGTATGTTTCAGTCAACTGTTGTGACAATTGTGTAAATCCATCTCATGGAAGTTTTCCTTCACTTTTGCTGACCCTCTATTTTACCAGCTTGATGGCACCTAACAACAACAACTACTACTATTTTACCAAACATGATTCCTTTTCTAGCAATTTGTCTTTGTTGATGCTGTGTCCAAAGTAAGTAAGCCAAAGTCTTGTCATTCTCATGTTTAAGAAACAATCTGGTTGTATTTTTTCCAAGACTGATTTGCTTATTATTCTGGTCATCCACTGTGTTTCAATATTCTTGAACATCCACAATTCATATGCACCAATTCATTGTCCAGCTTTTGCATGCATATGAGTCCACTGAAAATACCATGGCTTGGGTCCATGTACCTTAGTCCTCAAAGAGATATCTTTGAATTTAAAAAAAATAATAATTTCAAAGAGGTTTTTTGCCACAGACTTCCCCAATGCAATATGTTGTTTGATTTCTCAACTGCTCCTTCCAATGGGCATTGATTATTGATCCAAGCAAAATGAAATCATTGACAGCTTCCATTTTTTTTTTTACCTTTCACAGATCTTGCCTCCACCATGCTTCAATGGTGACTACCTAAAACACAAGTCTGAATAGTGGCTCTTCACTATCTACAGGCAGGTGTTTGGAGTCCTGGGGAAGGCCAGGTAAGTGAGCAAGGTGTGCAGGGTAGGTGGGTGTTGGAGCAGCTAGGGGGTGGCCAGGAAGTTAGCAAAGTGGTTTATAATGGCTAAGGGAGACAAACGTTTCTGTCAGTTTGTCATATTGTAGTGGCTTGCATGCTGCTGTAAGGCTGGAGGATATGCCACCACTGTTGAAAAATGCCATCAGGGTTACCTGTGGTGGACAGGTTTCAGCAGAGCACCCAGACTAAGACAGACTCAGAAGAAGGAAGAGGCCATCCACTTCTCAAACAATTGGCCAGTGAAAACCTTATGAACAAGCAGTGAAACACTGTCTGATATATTACTGGGAAACATTATGAATAGCCCTAAAACATCATCCAATATAGTGCCAGAAGATGAGCCCCTCAGGTTGGAAGGTACTCAAAATACAACTGGAGAAGATACTCTGCCTCCTCAGAGTAGAGACAACCTTAATAATATGGATGGAGTAAAGCTTTCGGGGCCTCCATGGCTGATGTGGCATGACTTAAGATGAGTAGAAACAGCTACAAACATCCATTAATAATTGGAACATGGAATGTATGAAGTATGAATCCAGGAAAATTGGGAAGTTGGCAAAAATGAAATGGAATGCATAAAGATCAATATCCTAGGCATTAGTGAGCTGAAATCGACTGGTTTTGGCCATTTTGAATCAGACAACCATATGACCTACTACACCAGGAATGACAAATTAAAGAGGAATGGTGTGGCATTCATCATCAAAAAGAATGTATCAAGATCTATTCTGAAGTACAATGCTGTCAGTGATAGGATAATATCCATATGCCTACAAGGTAGACCAGTTAATTTGAATAATACTACTATTATTCAAATTTACACACCAAATACCAAAAACAAAAATGAGGAAATTGGAAATTTTTACCAACTTCTGAAGTCTGAAATTGACTGAACATGCAATTAAGATGTGTCAATTATCACTGGTGATTACAGTACAAAAGCTGGAAACAAAGAAGAGTTACCAGTAGTTGGAAAATATGGCCTTGGTAATAGAAATATTGCTGGAGATCACATGATAGAATTTTGCAAGACCAATGACTTATTTATTGCAAATACCCTTTTTCAACAATGCAAATGGTGGCTATACACATGGACTTCACCAGATGGAATACACAGAAATCAGATTGACTAGATCTGTGACAAGAGGTGATAAGAAGTAAATAACGCTGGAAATCGCATGATAGAAATTTTCATGACCAATGACTTATTCATTGCAAATGCCTTTTTCAACAACACACATGATGGTTATACATGTGGACTTTGTGAGATGGAGTACACAGGAATCAGATTGACTACATCTGTGGCAAGAGGCAATGGAGAAGCTCAATATCTTCAGCCAAAACAAGGCCAGGAGCTGATTGTGGAACAGACCATCAACTGCTCATATGCATGTTCAAGTTTATGCTGAAGACAATTAAAAGAAGTCCACAAGAGCCAAAATATGACCCTGATAATATCCCTCCTGAATTTGGAGACCATTTAAAAAACAGATTCGATGCATTGAACACCAGTGACTGAAGATCAGAGGAATTGTGGGATGACATCAAGAGCATCATCCATGAAAAAAGCAGAAGGTCATTAAAAAGACAGAAAAGGAAGAAAAGACCAAAATAGATGTCAGAAGAGACTCTGAAACTTGCTGTTGAACAAAGGGTAGCTAAAGCAAATGGAAGAAATTAATAAAGAGCTGAACAGATTTCAAAGAGCAGCTCAAGAAGACAAAGCCAATTATTATAATGAAATGTGCAAAGACCTGGAGTTAGAAAACCAAAAGAGAAGGACATGCTCAGTATTTCTCAAGCTGAAAGAACTGAAGAAAAAAAAAATTAAGCCTCAAGTTGCAATATTGAAAGATTCTATGGGCAAAATATTGAATGATGCAGGTAACATCTCAAGAAGATGGAAGGAATACACAAAGTCACTGTACCAAAAAGAATTGGTCAATGTTCATCCATTTCAGGAGGTGGCATATGATC
>NW_006922084.1:109773-111606 GCF_000298275.1 Orycteropus afer afer | reverse complement strand
GAAGGTGATTCAAAAGTGGTTGCAGCAGTATATTGACAGAGAGCTTCCAGAAATGCAAGCTGGATTTAGAAGAGGAAGTGGAATGAGGCATATCATTGTTGATGTCAGATGGATCTTGGCTGAAAGCAAAGAATACCAGAAAGATGTTTACTTGTGTTTTATTGACTATGCAAAAGCATTCAGTTATGTGGATCACAACAAATTATGGATGACATTGAGAAGAATGGGAATTTGAGAACAATTAATTGTACTCATGATGAGCCTGTCTGTACATAGACCAGGAGGCTGTCATTCAAACAGAAGAAGGGAATACTGCATGGTTCAATATCAAGAAGGGAGTGTGTCAAGGTTGTATCCTTTCACCATACTTATTCAACTTGTATGCTGAGAAAATAACCTGAGAATGTGGATTATATGAAGAAGGACATGGCATCATGATTGGAGGAAGACTCTTTAACTACCTGTGATATGCATATGACACAAGTTTGCTTGCTGAAAGTGAGGATGACTTGGAATACTGATTGATGAAGATTGAAGAATACAGTCTGCAGTATGGATTACATCTCAATATAAATAAAACAAAAATCCTCACAAATGATCCAATAAACAGCTTTATGATAAATGGAGAAAAGATTGAAGTTGTCAAGGACTTCACATTACTTGGTTCTGCAATCAAAACCAATAGAAGCAGCAGCCAAGACATCAGATAATGTATTGCATTGGGCAAATCTGCTGTAAAGATGTCTTTCAAGTGATGAAGAGCAAAGATGTCTCCTTGAAGACTAAGGTGCACCTAATCCAAGCCAGGGGAGCTCTGGTGGCATAGTGCCTAAGGCATTTGACTGCTAACCAGAAGGCTGGTCATCAGGAATGTGGATTGACTCAAACCCACCAGCCACTCCTTGGAAGGAAGGTTGGGCAATCTACTACTATAATGATACTGACTCAGAAATGCAAGTAGGGGTCGCTATGAGTTGGATCCAACTCGACAGCAGTGAGTATGGTTTTTTTGGTTGCTCTTATGCATGTGAGAGCTGGACAATGAATAAGGAGGACTGAATAAGAATTGATGGTTTTGAGTTGTGGTGTTGAAGAAGAATGCTAAGAGTACCGTGGTCTGCTAAAAGGACTAACAAATCCATCCAGAAGGAAGAGCAGCCAGAATGCTTCTTGGAAGCGAGAATGGCCAGACTTTGTCTCACCTACTTGGGTAATGTTCTCAGAAGGAATCATTTCTGGAGAAGAATATCATGCTTGGTAAAGTGGAGGGTCAATGAAGATAGGGAAGGCCCTCAACAAGATGGATTGACACAGCAGCTGCGACACAATGGTGGGCTCAGGTATAGCAAGGATCATGAGGCTGGCACAGGACTGGGCAGTGTTTCATTCTGCTGTACATAGGGTTGCTTTGAGTCAGAGATGACTCAACAGCACCTAGACCAAAGAAGAGTTGATGCTTTTGAGCTGTGGTGTTGGTAAAGAATACTGAAAGTATCATGGACTGCCAGAAGAATGAGCTACATTCTTAGATCAAAAATGGTTTCCAGTAGAGTGGACCTCGTCCAGCATCCAAATGACTTTCTTATTTGGGAGACATCTTTTGGAAACAGGTGCAAAAAGGGCAAGGAGGCCACATGTTCTGATCTCCTCTAATCCCATAAGAGGAAGGCAGAACCATCATCAATAGCCCAAGGCCTATTCCTGCGAGGCCAGACATGCTGCCTCCCTCCAGCCCTTTCTCCAACCGTTCCTCCCAAAGCACCCACCACCTCTCTCCTGGGTTCAATAATTTGCTGCAGTGGCCACACAGAACTCACAGATTATGGGGTTTAT
>NW_006922084.1:107474-108613 GCF_000298275.1 Orycteropus afer afer | reverse complement strand
AACTCCTTGCACTTCAGACCAGCCAGCCCTTCCTCTCATCCCCAGCCTCTGGGCCTAGGTCAAAGAGTACCAAACTCAGCCTGTTTCTTCTTTGCTGCACTTCCCTCATTTCCACTCAGGTGGATCCAGGTGGTCACAAGCAAGTAACATACAAGTCTACTACTCACTGGCTTCCTTTAACCTTCAGTCCTGGAAGGGGATTCTCTCACTGACCATGACTTTCCCACCCTGAAAGCACCAGGCTACAACTCAGGTTCACTGATGCACCCAAAGCCTAAATGCTTGCTCAAAATTCAAAAAGCCAAACAGTCTTTTTTTTTTTTTTTTCCTTCAGGTCTTTTCTTCAAATGCACATCTTCCCTTCCCTCAGTAGTACTGGGTGGGGTTCAGGTTTTATACCTAAGCCTCTTATACTCTACACACAGGGTTTGAAACAAAAGCCTGTATTTCTGCTGGTCAAATTCTATTTCCCTTTTTAACATATCCAATTAAGTATTGGCTGAAGGCAGACTTACACACTCTATGTATCCACATACCCCATAATCATTTCTAATGTACAAGCAGGTAAGAGAACATTCAATAGCCACAGTACATTCAAATAAACACATAATCCAAAACACATAATCTTTTTAAAGACATTCCAGGTTCATCTCTTCACCTTGATTACGGTCCCATTCTATGCATATGACCTTGGGCCTTTGGCTGGGTGTAACCAAAAGCCTTAGCCTCTGGATCAATTACCTATTTTAAGAGGTAACACCAAACAAAGTAACCATCTAAGAATCCAAAGTTTCATTTCCCAGGCCCCTTCCTTTTTTCTTTTACAAAGTCTCATGCTTCTATGAGTCTGGAGCCACTGTAATGAATCCCACCGCTTCTGACACCAACTGCAAAAAGGGCAAGGAGGCCACATGTTCTGACCTCCTCTAATCCCACAGGAGGAAGGCAGAATCCCACCATCAATAGCCCAAGGCCTATTCCTGAGAGGCCAGACATGCTGCCTCCCTCCAGCCCTTTCTCCAACCATTCCTCCCAAAGCACCCACCACCTCTCTCTTGGGCTCAATAATTCACTGCAGTGGCCACACAGAACTCACAGATTACGGGGTTTATTATGGAAGCACCAGGCTACAACTCAAG
>NW_006922084.1:101906-106874 GCF_000298275.1 Orycteropus afer afer | reverse complement strand
TGAGTGACCTGTGCCCACACTTATCAGGTCTCCCTGGATAGTTTCCTGATGGCACAGTGGTTAAAGTTCTCAGCCACTAACCGAAACATCGACAGTTCAGACCCACCAACTGCTCCACAGGAAGAAGATGGGAAGTCTGCTTTGTAAGTATTATAGCCTTGGAAACCCTATGGGGCAATTCTACTCTGTCCTCTAGGGTTGGTATGTGTCTAAATAGATTCAATGGCACTAACAACAACATTTTTAACATTTCTCTATCTCTTGCTAAGCATATCAGTCAGTGGAGGATTGCATGTTGCTATGATGCTGAGCAGTGGTGCTCCCAAACTAAGATGGACTCAGAAGAAAGGGCTGACAATCTACTTCTAAAAATCTGCCAGTGAATCCCTATGGATCACAACAGTCCAATCCTGCTGTGCACAGGATCATCAGGAATGTGGGTTGACTCAAACGCATCTAAAAACAACAGCAAAAGCAACAACACTTGCTAACCTCCCTTTTATAAACACTAGAAAGGAGGCTTTGGGTTCAGAACCTTTCTCAAGCAGAAATCTGTGGCTAGAATTAAAGACCCATTTGTATTTCTTACCTCCTAGGAGCCCATAAGGAGCTCTGGTAGCATAGTGCCTAAGGCACTTGACTGCTAACCAGAAGGCTGGTGGTTCAAACCCACCAGCCATTCCTCGGAAGGAAGGTTGGGCAATCTACTTCCATAGGGATACCACCTCGGAAACCCAAGGAGGGGTCATTATGAGTTGGGACTGACTCGATGGCACGTAACAACAACAACAGGAGCCCAGAGCCCAGGCACACATAGGCTCAGTCACTTGGATGTTCCTGCTTAGGACCGTGAGTCTTAGGGAAGTGGCACAGATATGATGGGGTAATGAAAAGCTCTCATGGGAGTGTGGCCACAGATCCTACAGGAATGGCAAAGGTGTCTTGGCCATCCTGTTCCACAGCCTCATCTCCAGGACACATCCCATAGCTCCTGCCTGTTTTCCCAGCCTGTGACTTTAGGTACTCACCAATTATGAGAGCCCCACTGACTTCCAGGAGATTCCCTTCTTACCTGAGGTAGCTGGGGTGGGTTGCTGCTACTTGAAACAGGGAGGCTTCTCTCGGTGGTATAAACAGTTGACACACTTAGCTACTAACCAAAAAGTTAGAGGTTCGAGTTCACCCAGAAATGCCTAGTGATCTACTTCCAAAAAATCAGCCATTGAAAACCCCCTGTGGAGAACAGCTCTACTCTGACACATATGGGGTCATCATGAGTCAGGGTCATCATGATGGCAACTGGTAAGTGGTTTCCTTCTAAAGAACCATAAACACTGTGGGCCCTTCCTTTTCCTTTCCCTTGAACTTGCCCTTTACATGACACTACGCCACCAGAGCTCCTCTTTACATAGTACGCACTGCCATCAAGTCAAATCCAACTCATAGCAACCCCTCCTTGGCTTTCTGAAGCAGTATCATTATGAAAGTAGATTGCCCAGTCTTCCTTCTGAGGAATGGCTGGTAGGTTTGAACCGCCGGGCTTCTGGTTAGCAGTCAAATGCCTTAGGCACTATGCCACCAGAGCTTTTTACATGGTTGGTGGGGACATACAGTGATAGATACCTTAGGGGCACTTAACCTAGCCCAGAGCCCACCTGAAGTACATGTTTGCCATTTGACTGAATGTCATATTGATAACAGTTTCCTACTCTCACTTCTGGCACTCTCTACTCAGTCATAAGAGCTAAAGATTACGTCAGTCTCCTCAGATACTCAGTCTATCTGGAATCCTTTGTGTATCTTGAAAGGGTTATCATGTTGATCATGAGCACAAACGCTCAGGTCAGACTGTTGTTTGAACCTCAGTTTCCTCATCTGTAAGATAAGAACAACAAAAGGACCAATCCTCAGTGTTGTTGTGAAATTAAACTGAGTTCAGTGTCTAATTGCATGTCACCATAAAAGGCAGAAAATTAGCATAGCACAGTTAGGGAAAATACCTGGGTGGGAAGGTTGCCAAAAAAAAAATGTAGAACACATCAATACTTGCTTAAAAATACTGTATTTTTGTTTTGCTGTTATTGTTATTTCTGCTTCATTTAATCCTCACAATAGCCTTGTCAGGGAGGTTTTATTGTTATCATTATTTTCCCCATTTTGCAGATAAGAAAACTGAGGGGCAGAGAAGAAACCTACCTGTGGTGGTTAAGTTTGTGTGTCAACTTGGCTAGCCTGACTGAGTGGCTGGTCAGGTGGATGTAGTATTCCCCATCAGGAGACTGGTAATCAACTCCATGGTGGAATCTACTGTGAGCTGTAGCTGCCTGGGTTTGTGTACATAAGAAGCAGCTTTGGGAATGGTCTCTAGCTTATGGCATGCTTAAACTCTGCATGTAGCCATGTCATTGTTCAGCAGCCTGCCATGCTCAACCTTGGTATTTTCAATGGACTTGAATTAATGTCATGCTGTGTGGTTTGGTAACATTGGGACTATGCCATTTTATTTGTCGACCTTGGGCTTGTTAGCCTCAGCAGCCAGTAGCTGCCTGAGTGAAGAAATGCCTCTAGCTTCAGTGGGCCAGGAGCAAGAGGCAGAGCTAAAGCCAAGGTCGAGGGGCTTTCACACAGCCCTTGGAGCCTGGCACTTTGAACTTGGACTAAAAGCCTCCAGACTGTAAGAATAAACTCCTGTTTGTTCAAACATCCCATTTTAGGTATATATTCTTATCAGAGTGGCACTGGGTAACCAGAAAACTACCCAAGGTCACCTTATGATGAGCAGTGACACCATCAAAAATGGTCTGAGTCCAGAGCTGAGCTCTTTCACTACTAAGTGCTATTGGCTTCTTTTGGTACCACCTACCTGACTGTGGTCCACCATGACCCCAGATACCTTTCCAAGTCTAATGTGTTCTCCTCATTCTTGGGTCCTACATGAATAAACATGCCATCTTATGATGGATCCTATTGAATTGCATCTTGGTTTTCACTGTAAATGTCATTCTGACTGCCAACTCTAATCCATGTGGAAGCTAAGTGTGACAATCCAAAGAGGAGATGGTGTTGGGGTTGTTAGGTACCACTGAGTTGGTTCTGATGCATAAGGATCCTATGTACAACAGAACAAAACCTTGCTTGATCCTATGCCATCCTCACAATCATTGTTACACTTGAGCACATTGTTGCAGCCACTGGGCCAATCCATCTCATTGAGGGTTTTCATTGACCCTCAACTAAGCATTATATCCTTCTCCAGGGATTGGTGTCTTCTGACAACATGGCCAAAATATGAGAGACAAAGTCTGACCGTTCTTGCTTCTAAAGAACATTCAGCTCTATTTCCTCCAAGATAGATTTGTTCTTTCTTCTAGCAGTCCATGATACATTCAATATTCTTCACCAACACCACAATTCGAAGACTCATTAACAACCTGTGATACAAAGACAACACAACTTTGCTTGCTGAAAGTGAGGATGACTTGAAGCACTTACTGATTAAATTAAAGACTTCAGTCTGCAGTATGGATTATATCTTAACACAAAGAAAACAAAAATCCTCACAACTTGACCAATAAGTAGCATTACAATAAATGGAGAAAAGATTGAAATTGTTCAAGATTTCATATTACTTGGTTCCACAATCAACACCAATGGAAGCAGCAGTCAAGACATCAGACAATGTATTGCACTGGGCTTATCTGCTGCAAAAAGACCTCTTTCAAGTGCTGAAGAGCAAAGATGTCTCCTTGAAAACTAAGGTGCTCCTCATCCAAGCCATGGTATTTTCAATCACCTCATATACATGTGAGAGCTGGACAATTAACAAAGAAGACAAAAGAAGAATTGATGCTTTTGAGTTGTGGTGTTGGTGAAGAATACTGAAAGTACCACGAACTGCCAAAAGAACTAACAAATCTGTCCTGAAAAAGTGCAGCCAGAATGCTCCTTGCTAGTGAGAATAGCCAGATTTTGTTTCACCTACTTTGGTCATGTTGTCAGAAGGCACCATTCCCTGGAGAAGGATATCAGGCTTGGTAAAGTGGTGGGTCAGTGAAGGAGAGGAAGGCCCTCAACGAGATGGATGGACACAGTGGCTGCAAGTAAAGCAAAGATTGTGAGGCTGCCACAGGACCAGGCAGTGTTTCATTCTTTTGTACTTAGGGTCACTATGAGTCGGAGCCAGCTCAACAGCACCTAACAACAATTCAAATGCGTCAGTTCTTCTATCATCTTCCTAATTCATTATCAAGCTCTCACATGCATATGAGACTATTGAAAATACCATGGCTTGGATTAGTCACACCTTAGTTTTCAAGGAGACATCTTTGCTCTTAAGCAGTTTAAAGAGGTCTTTTGCAGCAGATTTGCCCAATACATAATTTGATTTCTTCATTGCTACTTCTATTGGTGTTGACTGTGGATCCAATTAAAATGAAATCCTTGACAGCTTCAATCTTTTCTCCATTTACTATGATGTTGCTTATTGGTCCATTTGTGAGGATTTCTGTTTTCTTTATGTGCTTGGGTAGTAAGAGACTAACTGATGGAACAATGACTCCTGTGAGATATGGGGGATGAACATTGCCAACGTCCTTCTAGTGTGTCTTCATCGCACAAGCAGAAAAGGTAGGAACTACAACTCCCAGGCTCTCTTGCAGCTAGAGTTCCAGATGCACCTGAGGTTCCACCAACTAGAAAGAAGTAGCAAAGTGTGGCAATTGTTGGGAGGAGTGTGTGTGTGGGAAAGTGTGGAGGTGAAGGATGGAGCATATTTCTGCTTCTTCCACAGTTTCTCCTGCAAACAGCATTGCTGCAGTGTTTTTCCATGGTGCCTTCTCAGTCCAGGGATTAGAGCCCTGATTGTAAAAGGCAGTAGTACCTTTGGTGGGCCCCCTCCACTCACTCTGCAGTGTGTCTCTGAAGCTATTTTTGAAAGCTCAATGTGGTGCTTCAGCTTCTTGACTAATT
>NW_006922084.1:68769-80960 GCF_000298275.1 Orycteropus afer afer | reverse complement strand
CAATACATCTTGATTGCATGTTTGGCCAATTTCAGACTGCAGAAATTGGTAAAAATCTTCAATTTCTTCATCGTTGTCTTTAGTGGTTGGTGCATAAATTTGAATATTAGTGGTATTAACTAGTCTTCTTGTGGACATATGGCTATTATCCTACCACTTACAGCATCATACTTCAGGATAGATCTTGAAATGTTCTTTTTGACAATGAATGTGATGTCATTCCTCTTCAATTTGTCATTCCTGGTGTGGTAGATCGTATGATTGTCTGATACAAAATGGCTAATGCCCAGTTCACTAATGCCCAGGATTTGACTTTTTATGCATTCCATTTCATTTTTGACAACTTCCAATTTTCCTAGATTCATACTTTGTACAGTCCATGTAGTGATTATTTATATCTCTGGGTTCCATAATTAGCTGAAACATCTTACAGTACTCATGAACCATCAAGGAAATGGCTCATGCAGTTGTGGAGGATACCAAGTCCAAAATCCATTGGTCAGGCATCAGTCTGAAGCTTCCCCTTACACACGTGATTTAAGGGGCTGACAAACGCAAATCAGCAGGTCAGATGATAGACTCCTGGCTCGATGATGATGACCCAGACACAGGATTCTGATTAAAAAGAGATAACTTTACCAGAACATTCTTATACATTGGGTGCAGATCATACTCTTAAGGAGACTCCTGTAACTTGAGGGAGGAAGTGCAAGTGTGTGAAGGATGGTGACTTGGTAAGAGTAGTGACTTGAATCATACCTTTTAGTAAGGTGGTAATTCAAGACACATCTCATCTTAATCTTGCCTCATTAACATAACATAAAATTCATTCCCAAGTGGGACAATAACTACAGGCAAAGAGTTATATTGCAAGATGGAGGATAATTACACCAATGTATAATTACCAAACTATATAATTACCTAACTGCCAAACCATTAAAAATCATGGACTAGTCAGTTGATCCATAACATTAACTTACATCACAGGTCCCATATGCCTAATCTGCATTTGCAGCAAGCTGTCTAATCCCATTGGTGGGTCATAAGCATGTAATTTGCATAGTCCCTGTGGTGGTTAAGTTTGTGTTTCAACTTGGCTAGGCCTGGTTGAGTTGGTGGGCAGCTGGATGTAGTATTCCCCATGATGAGACTGGTAATCATCTCCATGGTGAAATCTACAGTGATCAGCTGAGTAGCTGCCTTTGGGTATGTGGTGTGCTTCCCATATATAAGAAACCGCTTTGGGAATTGTCTCTAGCTTATGGCACACTTGAATCCTACATGTAGCTGTGTCATTGTTCAGCAGCCTGCCATACTCTGCTGACCTTGGGACTTTCAATGGACTTGAATTAATGGCCTGCCATATGGTTTAGTAACATCTGTTAACAAAACTGTGTCTTTTTACTTGTAAACCTTGAGCTTGTCAGTCTCAGCAGCCAGCAGCTGTCTTAGTGAAGAAAAGTCTCTAGCTCCAGTGGGCCAGGAGCAGGAAGCAGAGCTGAGGCTCAAGGTTGAGGGGCTTTCAACCAGCCCCTAGAGCCTGGCACTTTGAACTTGGACTTAAAGCCTCCAAATTGTAAGAATAAACTCCTGTTTCTTCAAGCCATCCTGTTTGTGATATATTCTTGTCAGAGCGGTACTAGGTAACCAGAATGGTCTCACCCAATCATTGTGTGGGAGTCACAAAGTCTATGGCTAGAAGGGTCATCATATTAAGTAGTTCACTACACAAATGAATTATGTCTGTTATAGAATCAATACCTATACAACACCTGAGAGGTGGAAACGTGACCCTGACTGAAGAGTTCATATAATAATAAAATATTTTAGTTAGAAAAGAAAAGTATAGAAAAATAATAAGGAAAGCATCTATGTATTTGCACACATTTTAACAAATAAAATATTATAAATAAAATTGATGCCCTTATTTACCCTTCACCATTGGAATCTTTTCTCTGCTACTCCAAGGAACTTCTATTCTGAAATACTTATAAAACCAGTTGCCATCATGTCAGTGCTGACTCATGGTGACTCCATGTGTGTCAGAGAGAACTGTGTTCCGTAAGGTTTTCAATGGCTGAATTATCAGAAGTAGATCTCCAGTGTGACTTTGGGTGGATTCGAACCACCAGCCTTTTGGTTAGAAGCCAATGATGTTAACCATTTGCCCCACTCTGGGCCTCAGAAGGGTTTCTATGAGTCAGAATCAACTCAGTGGCAGTGGGTTTGGTTTTTTTGAACTCAGAAATGCTTACCCATGTCTTTGTATTTTTTACCTCCTATAACAACAACAACAACAACAATGTATCTCACGCTATCAGGAGTGACCAGTCCCTGGAGAAGGACATCAGGCTTGGTAAAATAGTTGTTTGTTGCTGTTGTTGTTATTGTTATGTGCCATCAAGTTGGCCCCAACTCATAGTGACCCCTCCTTGGGTTTCCAAGGTGGCATCACTACGGAAGTAGATTGCCCAACCTTCTTCCCGAGGAGTGGCTGGTGGGTTTGAACCACCAGCCTTCTGGTTAGCAGTCAAGTGCCTTAGGCACTATGCTACCAGAGCTCCTTGGTAAAATAGAAGATAGGTGAAAAAGACAAATCCCCTCAATGAGATAGATTGCCACAGTGACTGCAACAATGGACTCAAACAGTACCTATGCAGGACTGGGCAGTGTTTTGTTCTGTTGCAAATAGGGTGTCTATGAGTCTGAACTGAGTCAATAGCAATTAACAACAACAGTGTGACAGTTAAGGTTATGTGCCAACTTGGCTGCACTACTAATTCTAAGTGGTTTTGGCAGTTGTGATGTAATCATCCTCCATAATGAGATCTGATATAATGTAATCACTTTCACGAAGAGGTAAGTTATAAGCACTCAATCAGTTTGAAGGAAGTTTCCCAAGGGGTGTGGCCTGCTTCCAATATATATATGGACATTCTGGGGAAATTCTCTGTCTTTCTGCTGGGTCTGGATCCTGTATCTAGCTCATCATTATCTGGTTTCTGGAGCTGAAACAGTGGTCTGCTGTGTTACCCATGAATCTTGGTATTGTTGCCTTCCTAGCCTATGAACCAACAATCTGCCATTTTACCTGCCAATCTTGGATTTGTTATCCTCCAAGCCAGCAAACTGCTATATTGCCTGCTGATCTTGAGTTCATCTGCTCCTCCGCTGTGTGAATCAGGAGAAGTCTCCAGCTTGGGGTTTGATTCACGAACTTGGGACTTAGCAGCTTCCACAACTGTGTGAGCTATTTCTCTCTCTTTCTCTCCCTCTATATGTAGGAGTTCTGGTGACATAGTGCCTAAGGCACTTGACTGCTAACCAGAAGGCTGGCAGTTCAAACCTACTAGCCACTCCTCAGAAGGAAGATTGGGCAATCTACTTCCATAGTGATGCCGCCTCAGAAACCCAAGGAGGGGTCGCTATGAGTCAGATCTGACTCAATGGCAGTGGGGTTGTATGTATATGTGTGTGTGTGTGTGTGTGTATACATATGATGCATCTCTACACCAAATATAGATGACTAGGTAGCACAAATAGTTAAGCAGTCAACTACTAATGACTAATGAGATGGTTGGTTATTGGAATCCACCCAGAAGCACCTTGGAGAACAAGCCTGGTGTCCTCCAACAACCCTATGGAGCAGTTCTACTTTGAACACATGGGGTCACTATGAGTCAAAATCAACTTGACAGTAACTAGAGGAGAAAAGAAAAATGTTTCCCTACACCAAATATAGCATGATTTTGCATGGATCCTTCTGCAACTTGCATTTTTCAGAACATTATAGTTTTGAGACTTATCAATCTTGATATATGGTCACCTCAGTTTATTCTTTTTGACAGCTGGATGGCAGCCCATCTATGAATATATTTCATGTATGACTAGACCACAATTTATTCTCCTATCAGGGAAGGATATAGTTTAACTTTCTAAGGTCTTTCAGGGTGGCAGTATCAATGTCGTCAGAGCAGACAGGTATGAAAAATGTGTGAAACACTCTGCAGAAAGGCAATAGGGACTTGACACAGTGGCTTGAGGAATCAAATTCACATCTTAACAACAGTGTAGTGGTTAAGAAAACCTCATTTAGAAAGCAGGGTCATTGAAGGGTTCCACTCTGGTCCCCCTGGACTGTATATAAGCCACCAAAGCTACTTGAGACAAGTCCCAATTACAGATAGTACCAGGCCCACTACTAGGCTACCAGGAAAGGAAAATCAAGATGAAGTGGGTGACTGGCCTTCATGGTCCCAGCAGCCACCTCCCCCAACCCCACTCCCATGACCAAGTTCTGGGAAGAGACTGATGAGCTCACTGACCAATCATGGAGAAATTCCTACACGTTTGCCAGGAATTCTGGATGAAACACTTAGCTTAGCTTAAATAATTCAGTAGAGTTTATCAATCACCAGGGCTTCAAGTTCAGGGTTTTTTTCCTGCCCAGAGTTACTGAATCATAGAAAGTGCAGATGCATTTGCTGTGGTTCAGTGACAGCAGAACTCCCCTGGACACTGCTGTGGGAAAGAGAAAAACAATAGCTTTGGAGTCAGGCAGGCGTAAATCCCGGTTCGGCCACTTGCTAAGTGTGTGACCTTGAGCAAGCGGACAGTGAGCAGACATTGCTGATTTGGTGCTCCATTCCCACTTCTTTGGGTAACAGCACCCCAATTTCCTTCTAGGGAACCAAACCTCCCCTCACCAGTGGTCATCGAGTCAGTTCCAACTCATGGGGATCTCATGTGCTCCCTAGGTTTTTCAAAGCTGTGACCTTTTGGAAGCAGATTTCCAGGCCTTTCTTCCAAGACACTTCTGAGTGGGTTTAAACAAACCACCAGCATTTCACTTAGTAGTGGAGTGCTTAACGGTTTGCAGTACCTAAGGATTTCTTTTTTTTTTTTTTTCCCATTTCCAAAATATTTATTTATTTATTTAACTTTTTATTGTGATTTGGGTGAAAGTTTACAGAGCAAATTAGTTTTCCATTTGACAGCTCATACACATTTTGTTTCCTGACACTGGTTGCAATCCCTACAATGTAACAGTGCTCTTTCCACTTCCTCTCTGTGGTTACTATTTCTCTTTGTCCTTCTTTACTAACTGTTCCTGCTTTTCTGAGCTTTATCCCTGGGTAAATGTTGCCTTCTGATCTCTTATGGTTGATTGTTCTAAGGAGTGCATACTGACACCCACCCCACCCCCAAGTTTTATCATTCACCAAGCAGGCCTATTTTTGGCTGAAAATTGAGCCATGTGAGTGAAGGCTTGAAGGATGATTAAGGGCCATAGTCTCAGGGGTTCCACCAGTTTCTATCAAATTTGTAAACCTGGACCTTTTTATTATTATTATTTTGAGTTTTGTTCCACATTTTTATCCCATTCTATCCAGGACTTTCTAGTGTGATCTCCTTTACAGTGGTGTGCAGTGTTAGCTGGGCACCATCTAGCTCTTCTGGTCTCAGAGTCATGGAGACTGAGGCTCAGGTGGTCCATTAGTCCCTTAAACTAATTATTTCCATGAGTCTTGGATTTTGTTCACTCCTCTTTGCTCTGGACAAGGAGAAACCAGTAGTTGTACCTTAGATGGCTGTTCACAAGCTTTTTTTTAAAAAAATTGTGATTTGGGTGAAAGTTTACAGAACAAATTTGTTTTCCATTAAACAGTTCATACACATTTTGTTTCATGACATTGATTGCAATCCCCGTAATGTAACAGTTCTCTTCTCACTCCCTACCTGTAGTTACTTTTTCCATGTGTCCTTCTTTCCTGTGCATTCCCTCCCTCTGAGTTATCTCCCTGAACAAATACTGCCCTTCTGATATCCTATGATCGATTGTTCTAGACAGTGTACCTACCTGGTGTAACTGTTCGCCTTGTAGGTCTGCCTATTGTTTGGCTGGAAGCCTTGGGAATGAGTTCAATTCCAGGCCCAAAGGGTGACTAGGGACTATAGTCTCAGGTGTTTCACCAGTCTCTATCAAGCCAGTAAGCTGACATTTTTTATGATTTTGAGTTTTGGTCCATATTTTTCTCCCACTCAATCCAAGATCCCCTACTTTGATCTCCTTCCAAACAGTTGACAGTGGCAGCCAGACATCATCTATCTCTACTGGTTTCAGGACCATGTAGGCTTAGGTTCACATGGTCTACTAGTCCCTTGGACTACTTGTTTCCATGCTTCTTTGATTTTCTTCATTTTTTGCTCTGGATGAGGAGAGATCAATTGCTGCATCTTAGATGGCTGCTCACAAGATTGTAAAACCCCAGTCACTACTCACCAAAGTAGGATTCTGCTCAAAGGTTTCAGTGTTCCCATAGTCCATATGTGTAGGCTGGTGGTATGTCTATGCTTAACTCCAGAGGGAGGGAGACATGTAACTCAACAAGATCATCCATTTCTCTGGCCCAGCCACAAGTTCAAAGGCAGGCACCTGACACAGTCAGAATGAATGAGATGCAATGAGATTTTTACTGAACTTCAGGCATTCTTGCCTCTGAACTTCAACTGGGGAGGCTGTGAGTCAGGAGTTTAGGGATTCACCAAATTGTTCAACAAGATTGAAGGTACTACAATAGATGGCAGAGGTGAGAGTTAGAAAGAAACCAACTCCTAGTAGCATTGTTTGAGTTCCTGGTTCAAATTGTGCTGAAGACTGTGGTTTACTCATGGACTTCTCAGTTCCATGGGTCACAATGAATTCCTTGCTTATTTGTTTGTTTTTGTTCTCTTTCTCTGTCTCTCTGTTTTTCTCTCATGCATGAGTTCATGCACTCATGAGCACTTCTTTTCTTTTATGTTGCTTATGCCTATTCAAGCTGGGTTTTCTATCACTTGCAGGATAAAAATCCTTGGCCAACATTCTGCCTCAATGGGTTATTATGATGATTAACCAAGATGACATGAAAGATACCAAATGTACTGGGTTCCATAGTGTCCTCCAAAATTCATGTCCATTCAGAACCTCAGAATGTAACCTTATTTAGAAATAAGGAATTTGCAGATGTAATTAAACTGAAATGAGATCATACTGGATTAGGGTGGGCCTTACATCCAAAGATTTGGATTTGAGAAGAAGACAGACACACAGAGAAGAATACCATAAGACTGAAACAGAGACAAATGAGGCAGAGACTGTGGCAGAGGCCACAAACTGAGGAACACCAAAGATTTCTGGGACCCACCAGAAATTAGGAATAAGCAAAGAAGGATTTTCCTTAGAGCCTTCAGAAGGAGTATGGCCCTGCTGACCTGTTCGTTTTGGACTTCTAGCCTCCAGAGCTGTGAGACATAAATTTCTGTTGTTTTAAGCTGCCAAGTTTGTGATAATTTTTTACAGCAGCCCTAGGACTCTAATGGGAGTTCTGGTAGCATAGTGCCTAAGGCACTTGACTGCTAACCAGAAGGCTGGCGGTTCAAACCCACCAGCCACTCTTCGAAAGGAAGGTTGAACAATCTACTTCCGTAGTGAAACCACCTCGGAAACCCAAGGAGGGGTCGCTATGAGTTGGGGCCGACTCAACAGCACATAACAACAACAACAACAACAACAACAGGACTCTAATGTGCCTACAATGGGCCAGATTTTCTTACCTTCCTTGTGCTGCTTCTTCTAATCCAAAGCTATCTTCATTTAATTTCTTATTTATTTCATATAATCTTAAAATCATTCTGAGTTTCTGGAAACCATGTTATATAAGAAACATGAAACAATTAGAGATGCTTAGCTTAGAAAAGATTGCTTGGCAACATAACTGTGTTCTTGAATTACTTACAAAGGTGGTCATATGGAAAAGAATTAGACTTAGACTCGGAAAGCAGAATTGGGCCACTGGATGGAAGTCAACAGAAGACACTTAAGGTCCAGATTGCACCCCTGTTATGGAGTCAATTGTGTTCCCTGAAAATTGTGTTGAAGTCCTGGCCCAGGTACCTGTGGATGTGACCTTGTTTGGAAATAGTTTTCTTCTGTTGTGTTAATGAGGCCATATTAGAGAGTAGGGTGGGTCCTAACCTAATAATTTTTGAGTTATAATAAGAACAAAATGGCACAGATACACAAGGGTAGGAAGTCATTTGAAGACAGACACAGACCTCCAGATACCACTAAAAGCCTAGGAATTCCAAGGATTGCTGCAGATGTTGTTGTTGTTGTTATGTGCTGTCAAGTCAGCCCCAACTCATAGAGACCCCTCCTTGGGTCTCTGAGGCAGTATCACTACGGAAGTAGATTGCCCAACCTTCCTTCCAAGGAGAGGCAGCCCCAACTCATAGAGACCCCTCCTTGGGTCTCTGAGGCAGTATCACTACGGAAGTAGATTGCCCAACCTTCCTTCCAAGGAGAGGCAGGTGGATTTGAACCACCAGTCTTCTGGTTAGCAGTCAAGTGCCTTAGGCACTACACTACCAGAGCTCCTGCTGCAGATATTAGAAGCTGAAATAAACAAGGAAGGAATACTTCTAGAGCCATACCCTGAATTCTGACTTCTAGTCTCCTGAACTGTGTTCTTTGTTGTTGTTGTTGTTATGTGCCGTTGAGTCGGACATGACTCATAGCAACCCCTCCTTGGGTTTCCGAGGCAGTATCACAATGGAAGTAGATTGCCCAACCTTCCTTCTGAGGAGTGGCTGGTGGGTTTGAACTGCCAGCCTTCTGGTTAGCAGTCAAGTGCCTTAGCCACTATGCTACCAGAGCTCCCCCTTAACTGTGAGAAAGTAAATTTCTGCTCTTTTAAGCCACACAATTGTGTTTGTTTTGCTTTGGTTACAACAGTACTAGAAACTAAGACAACCTCTCAGGTACTGAAATTCTCATCCCAGTGTCCCTTCATGTTGAGAATGGATTTTATTGTATTAGTACACAAATATTTACATCCTCATGTTATATAAAATGATCATATATTAATTTTTAAAATTGCTTTTTCCATCTTCTAAAGAGGCAAGGAGGTCAAATCTTCTGACCTCCTCTAACCCCACAAGAGGAAGACAGAATCACCATCAGTAGGTCAAGGTCTATCCCTGCAAGGCCAGACATGCTGTTTTCCTCCAGCCATTTCACCAACCCTAACACCAACCAGTCCTCCAACAGCACCCATCATCTCTCTGCTGGGTTCGATAATTCATTACAGTGGCCACACAGAACTCACAGATTATGGGGTTTATTAGGAAAGCAACAGGCTACAGTTCAAGTTCAGGAACATGCTCAGTCTCTCTCAGCCCACTATCTCTCGGCCAACAGTCTTTCTCAGTCTGTCTCCCAGCACTGTGTGTTTCTCAGTGTCTGGCTCAGCAGTGCATGTCTCTTGCATCTCTCACTCAGCGACACTTGTCTCTTGCATCTTTCTTCCAGTAGCAGGTGTCTCTCACATTTCTCTCTCAGCAAGTGTGTGTCTCTCAGGACCGCATTCTCTCAGCAGCACGTCTTTCTCAGCCAGCAGTCAGAGAGACTCCTTCTGCCTCTAGGAGGGCTCCCTTTGAGTCTGGCAGAGTGACCAAACTAACCAATCTCAATGTCAGAATTCTATACACCTGAGAGAGAGTGAACTTCCCAGAAGATTGCTTCGTGCTCCTTCAACAGAAATATCCCAAATGGATAAATTTAACAATCAGGAGCTACTCAGTTGCTCATGGAAAATTCCACCACAGAGTTTACAAAGACTTGCAGCTCAAAAAGCCATACAATGTAATTTACTACACCATACCATCCATTCTCACATTTTGTAAAAGAATATTATTCAAACTGTGAATGCACTTTGACATTCACTTCTTCATCATTAAAATCATTTTGAGTCATGTTGTTGTTGTTATTAGGTGCTGTCAACTTGTCTCCAACTCATAGTGACCCTATGCACAGCAGAATGAAACACTGCCCAGTCCTATGCCAGCCTCACAATCCTTGCTATACCTGAGCCCATCGTTGCAGCTGCTGTGTCAATCCATCTCATTGAGGGCCTTCCCATTCTTCATTGATCCTCCACTTTACCAAGCATGACATTCTTCTCCATAGAATGGTCCCTTCTGACAACATGACCAAAGTAGGTGAGACGAAGTCTGGCCATTCTCTCTTCCTAGAAGCATTCCAGCTGCACTTCTTCCAGGACAGATTTTTAGTCCTTTTAGCAGACCATGGTATGCTTAGCATTCTTTTCCAACACCACAACTCAAAAGCATCAACTCTTGAGCCATAATGTAGGGCTTATTCAGTAATAATTAACTTTTAGAGCTATACTTTTATGACTATAAAAATTTATTTTAAGACCATTCCAGCAAGGGAAATATATGTGTGTATATACACATACATACATACATACACATATACATATACATATACATACATACATGTATATATATGTATGTATACATATAAGTATATTTAATTTTTATTGTGATTTGAGTGAAAGTTTACAGAGCAAATTCATTTTCCATACAACAGTTTACACACAACTTTGTTTTGTGACATTGACTGCAATTCCTTACAATGTACCAACTCTCTTCCCATTTCCTCCCTGCAGTTACCTCTTCCCTATGTCCTTTTTTATTTCTATGTATTCCTGCCCCCCAAGCTATCTCTCTGTGCCAACATTGCATTTCTATTTTTCCATGATTGCTCTAAAAAATGTATCTACCTGATGTAAATGTTCACCCTGGATGTTTGTCTATTGACCTGAAGAATAACTAGTGGCCATAGTCTCGGAGGTCTCACCAAGCTCTATCAGACCAGTAAACCTGGTTTTCTTTTTATAATTTTGAGGTTTTCTCCACATAGTTCTCCCACCTATCCAGGATCTCCTACACAGAACCCCTTCTGAGTGGTTGACAGAGATAGTTGAACACCATCTAGTTCTTCTGATCTCATGGTCATATAGGCTGAGGACTGTATGGTCTACTAGTCCCTTGGACAAACTAATTCCATGCATCTTTGATTTTCTTCATTCTTCTTTGCTGTGTATGAGGAAAGTCCCATTGTTGCACTAGATGGCCACTGACATGCTTCTAAAACCCAGTGGCTACTCACCAAAGTAGGATGTAGAACAATGTTTTTGTGTAGTATGTTATGCCAATTGAGATTGGTGTCCTCTGAGACTATGGCAGGGAAAGTATACTTTTTATTGTGAGTGTAAAACTTTCTAACTTCTAACCTCTTTGTTCCTATTGCAAGTGATTCTTAATAACATGAGTTTTCTTAGAAACTCAGCTATTAAAACTATAACAAACTATTTGTTGTTGGGTGCTGTTGAGCTGTTTCCGACTCATAGCGACCCCACAGACAGCAGAATGAAGCACCACCAGATCCCGCACCATCTCCATGATCCTTGCTATACTTGAGCCCATTGTTGCAGCCACCGTGTCAGTCCATCTTGTGGAAGGTCTTCCCCTCTTTCATCGACCCTCCACCTTACCAAGTATGACATCCTTTTCCAGGGAATGGTCCCCGCCAACAACAGGACCAAAGTAGGTGAGACGAAGTCTGGCCATCCTCACTTCCAAGGACCATTCCAGCTGCACTTCCTCCAGGACAGATCTGTTAGTTCTTTTAGCACTCCATGGTACTTTCAGCATTCTTCGCCATCACCACAACTCAAAAGAATCAACTCTTATTCGGTCTTCCTTAGTCATTGTCTAACTCACACATGTTAATTCACACCTTTCCAAAGAAAGGTGATCCCACAGATTGTGGAAATTATAGAACAATATCATTAATATTACACACAAGTGAGATCTTACTGAAGATAATTCAAAAACTGTTGCAGCAGTATATTGACAGAGAACTTCTGGAGGTGCAAGTTGGATTCAGAAGAGGACGTGAAACAAGGCATACCATAGCTGTTGTCAGATGGATCTTGGCCCAAGGCAAAGAATACCAGAAAGATGTTTACTTGTGTTTTATTGACTAAACAAAAGCATTTGATTGTGCAGATGATTGTGTGGATCATGACAAATTATGGATAACATTGAGAAGAATAGGAATTCCTGAACACCTGATTGTACTCATGGGGAACCTGTATCTTGACCAGGAGGCTGTTATTCAAACAAAACAAGGGGACACTACATGGTTTAAATCAGGAAGGGAGTGTGTCAGGGTTGTGTCCTTTCCCATACTTACTCAATCTATATGCTGAGCAAATAATTCGAGAAGCTGAACCATGTGAAGAAAAATGTGGCATCAGGATTGGAGGAAGAATAATTAA
>NW_006922084.1:51883-55487 GCF_000298275.1 Orycteropus afer afer | reverse complement strand
TTTTTTTTTTCTTCTATTACCCCATCAGAAGCTCTGGTAGCATAGTGCCTAAGGCACTTGACAGCTAACCAGAAGACTGGCGGTTCAAACCCACCAGCCACTCCTCAGAAGGAAAGTTGGGCAATCCTACTTCTGTAGAGATATACTGCCTCAGAAACCCAAGGAGGGGTCACTATGAGTCGGGGCTGAATCGATGGCATATAACAACAACAACAATTACCCCATCATGTTTGAGGAGTGTGTTATTCAGTTTCCATGCATTTGATCTTTTTCTGTTGATCTTCCTAGCATTGATTTCTAATTTTACATCATTCTGATCTGAGCAAATGCTTTGCAGTATCTCAATGTTTTCAATTTTATTGAGGCTTGCTTTGTGGCCCAACATATGGTCAGTCCTGGAGAATGTTCTGTGTATGCTGGAAAAGAATGTATATTGTGCTATTGTTAGGTGAAGTGCTCTGTACATGTCTATAAGGTCAAGTTGGTGGATAGTATTGTTTAATTCTTCTGCATCTTTGTTGAGTTTCTTTCCAGTTATCCTATCTCTTATTGAAAGTGGTGTGTTAAAGTCTCCTACTGTTACTGTGGAGTAATCATTTGTCTTTTCAATTCTGTTAAAGTCTGATTTATGTATTTTGGGGTCCTTTCATTGGGTGTAAAGTTATTTATTATGGTTATGTTCTGTTGTTCAAGTGATCCTTTAATCATTATATAATGTCCTTCCTTGTCTCTTATGGTAATTTTTGTCTTACATCTATTTTATCATAAATTAATATCACCACTCCTACTCTCTTATGGTTACCTTTTGCTTGGTATATCTGCTTCCAACATTTGATTTTTAGTTTATTTTTGTCTTCATCTCTAAGATAAGTCTCTCTTAGAGAGACATCTATATGTTTTCTTATGCAGTCTGCAACTCTCCATCTTTTGAGTGGTGAATTTAATCCATTTACATTCAGTGTAATTATTGACAAGTATGAATTTATTGATATCAATTTTTATACATTTTTTCATGGTGTTACTGATTTCTTTGTTCCATATAATTTTCTGTGCTCTCATTTTGTTTATGAGTCATGGTATCATCTCCTTCATTGATATTGTTTTAGTATTTGCTAAATATACATGCTTATTCTCTTTCTTTCTTTCTTTTTTGATGAGAAGGTGTATTATTTTTCTTTGAGGTTACTCTGAAATTTATCATTTTCTTCCCATTTTTAAACAGTCTGTTCTATCTCACAATTGCCTTGATTTCCTCACCATTTATAAGTTCTATAACTACACTATTTATACTCTCTTTTGGTTTGTAGTTGTCCTCGTTTACCAATTGATGTCTCTGGTTCCCTGTTTAGAGTCTTTAAGACTTATTTCACTTTGGATACTTTCATAACTGGGTTGGCAGTTCAAAGCCACCAGCCACTCCTCAGAAGGAAGATTGGACAATCTACTTCCATAGTGATACTGCCTCAGAAACCCAAGGATGGGTTGCTATGAGTCTGATCCAACTCGATGGCAAATAACAACAATAAAACATAACTGAGTTGGTTTCTGGGCTATGTCATCATGTATGTTAATCATCAGTTGTTGTGTGGTGCTGTTGGTTCTCTGTCCAAAGGACTCCCTTTAGCATCTTTTGCAAAGTTGGTCTGTGTTTTGGATACCTAGAGCTGCTCTAACAAGAATATACCACAAAGAAGTGGTTTGAACAAACCGGAGTTTATTCTCTTAAAATTTTAGAGGTTAGAAGTCCGAGTTCCAAGTCCCAGGCTCTAGGGGCTGGGTAAAAGCCCCTCAACCTTGGGTTTCAGCTCTGCCTCTTGCTCCCGGCCCACTGAAGCCAGAGGCATCTCTTCATTCAGGCAGTTGCTAGCTGCTGTGGCTGACGAACCCAAGATTGACAAGTAAAAAGGCACAGTCCCAATATTAACAAACCACATGGCAAGCCATTGATTCAAGTCCATTGAAAGTCCCAAGATCAGCAGAGTATGGTAGACTAGTGAACAATGACTCAGCTACATGCAGGGTTCAAGTGTGCTATCAGCTGGAGACCTTCCTCAAAGTTGCTTCTGATATACTGTCAGCAGCCCATATCCCTAAAGCAGCTACTCAGATGCTCTAGTAGATTCTACCATGGAGTTAATTGCCAATCTCACCATGGGGAATAACTACATCCAGTTGCCCAGCCACTGTAACCAGGTCCAGCCAAGTTGACCCACAATCTTAACTACCACAGTCTAGTTTTAACAAATTCCCTTAATTTCTACTTATCTGGAAATCTCTTAATTTCACCCTCATATATGATAGACAATTTTGCTGCATATGTAATACTTGGTTGGAAATTTTTTCCTTTCAGGGTTTTATATATATCATTCCATTGCCTTCTCACCTGCCTGATTTTCTGAGAAATCGGAGCTTAGTTTTATTGGTTTCCCTTTAAAGGAAACTTTTTGTTTTTCCCATGTTACTTTCAGAATTCTTTCTTTGTCTTTGGTTTTGGTGAGTTTGTTGATGATATGTTTTGGTGATTTTCTTTTGGAGTCTATCCTGTTCGGGGTTCATTGAACTTCTTGAATGGATATATTCTCATCTTTCATCATATTAGGGAAATTCTCCTCAAAAAAATCTTTGACAATTTTCTCTGTGGTTTTATTTGTTTCATCCTGTTCCAGAATTCCTATTACACATATGCTATTCCCCTTGATGATAACCCATATGAATCTTAGGCTTTCTTCATTATGTTTTTCTTTTGTCTGGTTGATCCCTTAACAAAGTAGGATTGAGATATTTGTCTTTAATCCCATTACTTCTGTCTTCCATTGATTCAGTTCTACTCCTTTGCCCATTCAATGTGTTATCTATTCTAAAGTGTTAGCATTAATCTTCTAGATTTCTGTTCTTTTAGTATCATTTCTAATTTTTGTTTGTTTTACCAATTTTTCCTTGTATTGTTTTCCCAAATTGTTCTAGAGTTTTGTCTGTGTTTTCCTTAATTTTATCAATGTTTTCCTTGATCTTGTCAGTGTTTTTCTTGAGCTGTCTCTCAATTGATTGAAGGTACCTAAATATAATTATTTTGAATTCCTTATTAGGGAATTCCAATGCTGCTTCTTCCTCGGGGATTTTTCTGGGTTTATATCCTGGTCACTTGTTTCTACTATTTTATCTTGCTTTTTCTGTGGATTGTGATGATCTGTTGTCTCCAAGGCATTGTGGTGGTGTTGTATTCATGTTTAATTTGTGGTTGGTTGTATGTTGGTGAGATTTGTGCAAGGTTTTTTTTCCTTTATTTTGTTTTGATGTATCTGTGTGAGCAGTGTACTATGCTTCTTTATTCACTAGTTGGTAGCACTTAGGCATGTACCACCTGTCTCCCGGTAGGTGTGATAGAGAATGAATGTGTGCACAGATCTCTGTTAGCTGTTTGTAAAGAGCAGTTGAGGGTGAATTGAGCTGGTATTGGCCACTGTCTATTGTTGGTCACTTGGTGCAAAAGAAAGTGGTGGTCCTCACTCAGTGGGTGAGGCTCCAGAAGGTGCAGGTGTGGTATGGTTGTGTGGGAATTGTTGCTGTCTCCCACTCAGTTGGACAAAAAAAAGTAAAAAAGCTA
>NW_006922084.1:50924-51549 GCF_000298275.1 Orycteropus afer afer | reverse complement strand
GACAGGAAAGAGGGGGAAAAAAAGAGAGAGAAGGAGAGAAGAAAGGAAAATGATAACAATAATTCAAAAACAACAAACAAAACCTAAACTATGGTGGGCTGGGCATAGCATCCAGGTTCTGCCAGGGCACAGTTCAGGATGGGACCCCTGCAGGTCAAGAAGGTAGATGGAGGTGGGGGCATGACCTTCCTCTGTTCACCAAAAGGGGATGGGGCACAAGAGTAACAAGGGGAATATCACATCTTTCCATTTGTCAGTCTCCATCTCTAGTGTGGTTGCCCATGCTATCCTCAGCAGGTGAAGTGCTCATTCTCAGGTCACAATCCAAGCAAGAACACCTTTGCACACACTTGAAACAGCTGTTGCCAGCCACTTGAAAATGTACAAAATGGCTGCACCCTCAGGACAGCCTCTAGCAAACTACAGTTCTGCCTGTCCCCTTCCTCACTGTTCTCCATTCTAGTCATCAGACACCAATGCAGATCTTGCTCATGCAGCCTGGGTGAGCAAAGCCGATTCTTAGATTGCTGTCAGGAAATACTCAAAATGGCTGCCATCAGGACAGCCGGCAGTCTGCAGCTCCATTTGTCTCCTTACTCACTATTTTATTCAGGTTCTTTTATAA
>NW_006922084.1:41302-44619 GCF_000298275.1 Orycteropus afer afer | reverse complement strand
TGATTTGGGTGAAGGAAAAGGCTATATAGCAAAAGGGTGTGCACAGGAGGCACAGACAACAAAGGTAAATACTATTACTCACAAAATACTGCATCATCAATAATAACAGACATCAGTCTCCAGGTGGATACATAGGTAGAGAGCCAAGATTATCAGATATGAGTAAGCAAACAGCAGTATACCATGAGTGTATACAGGTTTGGGAGAAGATATTCCTATATATGTATTGGTATGTGCTATAAAAATGTCTGTATATGTAACAGAGCTAATGAAGGACAAAGTTAAGATAACTTCTTAGTGAGAACTGAACACCTCGAAGGAGTGAATCACTGGGCCTGTGGAGTCAGGAACATGATCACAGAGACATCAAACTCAATTGGCACAGCATAGTACACAAAACCATTGTTCTCCATCTTCTTTGGTGAGTTTTGACTGGGGTCTTAAAAGTTTGCGAGTGGCCATCTAAGAAGCAACTATTGGTCTCTCCTCATCTGGAGCAAAGAAGAGTGAAGAAAATCAAAGATGAATGGAAACAATTAGTCCAAAGGACTAATGGACCATGAGCACCTCAACCTACACAACCCTGAGGCCACAAGAATTAGATGGTGCCCACTGCCAATGCCAACCACTCAGAAATGGATCAAAATTGGAGATACTGGATAGAGTGAGAGAAAAATGTGGAAAAAAATTTAAAAACCATGAAAAGAAGAAGATTACTGGTCAGATAGAGACTGGTAAAACCCTCCAAAACTATGGCCCCTAGTCCACAGGCCTAGAATTGAATTCACTCCTGTGGCTTAAGTTTCAGCCAAAAAATAGGTCTACAAACTGAACAATACACCAGAGAGATGTACTCCTTAGAATAATCAACCATGGGAGATCAGAAAAGCAGCATTAGCACAAGAAGAAAGCTAGGGAGACAGTAATGCATAGGTAAGAAGGACACAGGGAAAGGGTGATCACAGCGAGGAAGAGGAAGAAAGCTGTCATACTGTGGGGGTTGTAATCAGTGTCACAAAATAAAATGTGTATGAACTGTTGACTAGAAAATGAATCTGCTCTGTAAAATTTCACCCAAATAACAATAAAAAGTTTTGTTTTTTAAATCTGTGTGGGGTGGGGGGGGGAATTTGAACAGGAAGAAGTTTAGGACTTGAGCTGATGGACGTTCACCCATGCTTCCATTATACTGAAACTAAGGCCCAGAGGAGTTATGATCCACCTGAGATCCAATAGACAGGTACAGAACTGGAACTAAAGAGAAGGAAAGAGGGGGAAAAAGAAAGTGGAAGAGGGGAGAAGGACTCAGAGGGAGGGAGGAGGATGAGACCAAGACTTCAGTATTAGCCACATCCAGTTGGAAAAGACTATTAGCCATCCATCAATGGTCAAAAAGGCAGTTGAGTCTTCAAGTTTGGCACTCAGGTGCCAGATTGGGCCTGGAGATACAGATTTACTGCATCTCCTACCCAGGCCGTCTATACTGCTAGTGATCCTGGAGACATCCTAGACACTGCCCATCCTTCAACCCTTACATCTTATCATACCTGCAAGTCCTGCACATCCTGTCTCCACAAGACTCTGCATACCACTTCTCTCCATCCCTTTGCCCCCACTCTAAGCAGGTCCACCATCATCTCTCCTATGGATACCTGTGACAGCCTTCAACTTGGTCTCACTGACTCCAGTCTTGCCCCTTCTAATGCATCCTTCACATGATGGGGGGGATAGATATAGATAGATAGACGGATAGATAGATAGATAGATAGATAGATAGATATGAGAGATAGTTGCCATTGAGTCAACTCTGACTCATAGTGACCTTGTGTACAACAGAAAGAAATGACCACTGGCATGTTTGAGTCCATCATTTTGGCTATTGCACCAATCCATCCCACTAAGTGTCCTTATTACTCTAACTGGCCTTCTACATCACTCAAGCATGATGTGATCTATCCTGATGACGTGATCAACAACACAAGAGAGTTAGACAGTGTTCTATTGTGATCCACAAGGTTTTCATTGGCTAATTTTTGAAAGTAGATCACCAGTCCTTTCTTCCTAATCTTTGTCTGGAAGCTCTGCTAGAACCTGTCCACCATGGATGACACTGCTATTATTGGAAATACCAATGACATAGCTTCCAGAATCACAGCAAAACATAAGTCACCAGACCAGTGGTAGCTCCACACTATAGCCAGAACAAATCCAATTATATCTCCCTCCTACTTAAATATCTTTCCATGACTATCCTTTGTGCTAATGCTACCAAACTCCAGGCTTACCAAGGCCCACATTGGCCTTGCTCATACCCTCCAACTTTATCCCACATCTTGCAGTTGTTCCATGTTCTTTTCCTTCTCCCAGCTTTGGCATACTCTCTTTTCCCCACACCATTTCACCCCACTAATTAATTCCCATATGTGCTTTATGTCTTCTTCTGGAGACCCTTTCCTGACTCACCTCTGGGCAAGTCTCTTCCAGTGGTTCTCGTAGCACTTTGTACTTATCCTCATGAAAGCACTCATCACAATGCATTGTAATTGTGTTCACTCATCTGTCTCCCCCAGTGGAGTGGGCACAACTTGAGGGCAAGGCTGCAACTTTGGACATCATTGCCAGACATACAGGTAGATAAGAAATAATTTTGGAATGAATTCATGAGTGAGCAAGCAACTTATTTAAAATTATACCCTTCCTTTAGATTGCCATCACATTGACTTTACTCCATAATTATTATTTTTGGTAGATAGCATGAGGTGAGTGCCAGTTGTGTATCTAAGTAAAGATCATCTATGCCCAAACTTCTCAGAACTTTCTATTTACAACATTTCTACCGAATTTTATATATAGCTTTTTTGGCTCGTGTTACCAGGTTCCAGGGAAAGAAAAAATCTTTCCCTGTTCAAATTCTGAGCTGCCAGCTTCTAGAGGGGTTGCATCATTAGCATACAGAGAGAGGAGAAACCGGTTTGCTCATTCATGGGAAACATATTCATGGAAAGCCAGCTCTACTGCCAAGACAAGGAGGGTGTTGTCTCTTTCCATCTGGAGCAATTTTTACAAAGAAACCTGAAAACAAATCCCATTTGGCAGCCTCTTCTGAAAAAGCTGCATGTTCCATACTCGGTCCAGACACCCTTGCCTGAAATACTCTTATTTCGGAAATCTAGTCGCAGGGAAAAAGGAATAGGTTTGCCAGACAAAGTATACACTGTCCAGTAAAATTTGAATTGAGATGAATAACAAATGTATGTCCTATAAAATATTTGGGATATACTTAAATTAAATATATCTATTATAGCAGCAGGCCGGAA
>NW_006922084.1:33903-37680 GCF_000298275.1 Orycteropus afer afer | reverse complement strand
GCATAGTGGGTAAGACCCTTGACTGCTAACCAGAAATTCAGCAGTTCAAACCCATCAGCTGCTCTGCAGAAGGAACACGGGGCCATCTACTTTTGTAAAGATTTACAGCCTCGGAAACCCGATGGGGGTCACTATGAGTCAGAAACAACTCTATGGCAGTGCTCAAACCCACCGACTTCTCTGCAGAAGGAAGATGGGGCAATTTATTTCCGTAAAGATTTACTGCCATGGAAATCCACTGGGGTCAGTATGATTTGGAATCAGTTCAATGTCAGTGGGCTTGATACTGGTTTTTATATATGCATATGTATGCCTTTGTTTGTTTATTTATATGTATCCCTCTATTTTGATCTGCTAACTCTGAATGAGGTTTCAGGTTGGAATGCTGAATGAGCATGTATTCCCAGCAGGCACCGCCCTGCTAGGCTGCCCAGGGAGGGTGGACTGATTCAAGGGCTTGGGAGGAGGGGTTTGAGCAGTCTGAAGGCTCTTTCCTCTCAAAGGACAAGACTGTGTTAGGTGATGCAGGACACAGAAAAAGGGTTCTAGGACAGAGCTTCCTCACCTTGGTTGTTTGTTAGAATCACCTGGGTAGTTCTTAAAACATTCCAATGAACAGACCACATCCCAGATCAATTAACTCAGACTCTCTGGGAGCTGGAACCCAGGCTTCCGTTGTTTTCAGAGCTTCCCCAGAAGAGCCCGTTGTGTCACCAAAGTTGAGAACCACTGATTTAGCATCATTTTCCTCCCCTTCCACACAGGTCACATGTTAATCATTATCTCTCTTCACAAAGCGTGTTGTTGTGTGATGTGGAGTGAATCCTGTTCATAGCTGCCCCACAGGTTTTCTAGGCTATAATCTTTATGAGAACAGATCAGCAGGTCTTTTGTCCTGCAGAGCTAATGGTTCAAACTTCCAACCTTTTGGTTAGCATCTGAGCACTTAAACATTCGACCACAAGAGCTCTTATCACAGAGTAGAGTGTATTCAGCTTTTCAACCAACAAATAGTTATAGGAGACTAGTGATTGAGACTCCCCTGATCAAGGTAGTCTGGTGTCTGATGCCAGGAGAACTGGAGCTGCAGCTCCCAATCTGGCCCTCTAGTAACTGCGGGATTTTGGACAAGCAGGTGGCTTTCCCTCTCTGGGTCTCAATCTCCAGATTATCAAATAGAGCCACCAAAGTGGGGCTGATGGTGCAGCCATCTTCCCAGGGCAGGATGGGCATTCTGCAGAACATGATAAGGCCACTAACAGTGTGTTCTAAGTCCCTGTAGAATTGTCAGTTAGATGAAGCTGACCAGCTACAGGGCCCACTTTCTAACTCAGGTCACATGGAGCCCACGGACAGATATTAATTAAAGCTTAAAAAAATTGAAAAACAATTTTCATTGAGACCCATGTGTGTCAGAGTAAAAGTCTGTTTCACAAGGTTTTCAGTGGCTGATTTAGCAGAAAGTAGATCACAAGGCCTTTGTTTCGAGGTATGTCTGGGTGGACTCTAACCTCTAAACTTTCGGTTAGCAGGCAAGTGTGGTAACCATTTGCTCTACCCTGGGGCTCTAAATTTAGGACTCACCCACTGCCACCGACCCTCTAGGATGAAGTAGGACTGCCACAGGGGGTTTCCACTTCTTTATGGAAGTAGACTGTCTCATCTTTCTCCCCCCGGAGCAGCTGGTGGGTTGGAACCACTGACCTTTTGGTTAACAGCACAATGCTTTAACCACAGCACCACCAAAGCTCCCTAAATTTAGGACTTAAGAAATTCTGTGTTTTAAACCAGAATCTGCATTTCAACAAGATATCACGTGATTTGTAGGCACATTAAAGTTGGAGAAGCACTGAGGATGCAAATTTAGATTTAGTAGTCCTTGGGTAGTCTGCTGCTGTTGTTAAGCTCCGACCCACAGTGACCCTATGTACAACAGAATGAAACATTTCCTGGTTGTGCACCATCCTCACAATCCCTGCTATACTTGAGCCCATTGCTGCAATCACTGTGTCAATACATCTCATTGAGGGTCTTCCCTTTCTTTGCTGACCTTCCATCTTACCAAACATGATATCTTTCTCCAGGGAATGAGTCCTTCTGACAACATGACCAAATTAAGTGAGACAAAGTCTGGCCATTCTCACTTCCAAGAAGCATTCCAGCTGCACTTCTTCCAGGACAGATTTGTTAGTTCTTTTAGCAGTCCACAGTACTTTCAGCATTCTTTGCCAACACCACAACTCAAAAGCGTCAACTCTTCTTTGTTCCTCCATATTCATTTTCCAGCTTTCACCTGCATATGAGGCAATTGAAAATAGACCATGCCTTGGGTTAGGTGCACCCTAGTCTTCAAAGAGATACCTTTGCTTTTCAGCACTTTGAAGAGGTCTTTTGCAGCAGATTTGTCCAGTGTGATAGATGTCTGATGTCTTGACTGAGGCTTCCATGGGTGGGCCTAGTAGTCTGCATTTATAACAAGTCTCCAAGTGGTGCTTGTGCTGCCGGTAGGACCACCCTTAGTGTTAAGAGGGTTTAGAGCAGTGATATTCAGCAGCTGTCCTTGTCTAACCCCACTTCAGGCCAATTGGATCAGGACCTGGGGTGGGCCCTGAGCATAAGCTTTTTAAAGCTTCTGAGATCAGCCAGAACATGAATATCAGAGGTACCCCTGTTCCCCAGACCCCTAGAAAACCTGGCTGAAATCCTTGGAGGCAAACTTAGCTTCTTTCTTTTCCATGTTCCCTGCCTCCAATTGCTGTGGAGGCCATTGGCTGCTGCTCTGTAGCAGCTCTGTCACCACCTTCCTTTCCCTGACTGCTGCCAAAGCCCTAAAATAGGTCACACCTGGATCACCTCGAGCCTAACCAGGACTTAGGCAATGGCTCCTAACTCGCTCCTAGCAAGCTCTTTTCCAGTCCAGGTTGTCCAGGGCTATGAGGTCCACTGCTCTGAAACTTCACAGTCACTGGCTGAGAAACTTCCAGTATCTGCCAAGCAGGGAGGGTATGCTGGCACAGGCTTCACAACTGTCCCTACTTCTCTATCCACCCGTCCCCACCCTGCACTGATTTGCAGTATTTGCCAGGAAATTTGTTTATCATGTTGGAACCATCTATTTATGTTAAAACTAACTGGTGTCAAGTTGATTCCAACTCATAGCAACACCATGTGTGTCAGAGTCAACCTGTGCATCAATGGTCAATGATTTTCAGTGGCTGATTCTCACCTTGCCAGACCTTTCTTCTCAAGCATCTCTGGGTGGACTCGAACCCTCAACCTTTCTGTTAACAGCCGAGTGCCTTGACTGTTTGCACCATCCACGGACTCCTCTATTCATGGTAATGCTTATGGTCATTGCTATTATAACTCATATTCTGCAGGATTTTAAATCCCTTCCCCAGGGACATAACTGTCTGTCTACTAAAGTACACCCTGGGCCCCTGTTTCAAATTGAATTGTGTCCCTCATTAGTGTGTGTTGGAATCCTAACACCATACCTGTGCATCAAATCCTATCTGGAAACAAAGATTTTCTTTGTTATGTTAATGAGGCTCATCCATGTAGGGTTTGTCATAAATCTAATCACTTCTGAGTTAGAATGAGCAGGAGAGACCTAGACAAGCGAGCACACACGGATGAAGACAGACATTATGGTGGAGGCAGATGAATCTCCAAGCCCAGGAACTCCAAGGATTGCCAGCTGCTTTGTTGTTAGATGCCATCAAGCCACTTCCAACTCATAGAGACCCTATGAGGAGCTCTGGTAGTGGAGGGGTC
>NW_006922084.1:27420-29838 GCF_000298275.1 Orycteropus afer afer | reverse complement strand
CTTGTCGGCTTCTACACGCTTGTGAGCCATTTACCTAAGATAAATCTCTCTCTCTCTCTCTTTCTCTCTCTATAAATATATATATACACTTTGCTGGTTTTTGTGTTTCTCTAGAGAACCCAATCCAACACATGAGTCAAACTCAACTCAATAGCATATAATGACAGAAACTGAAATAAACTAAGGGCCTCCCCCTAGAGCCACATCCTGAGTTTGGACTTGTAGCCTCCTAAACAGTTGAGTGCAAATGGCTAAGCACTCAACCACTAGCCAGAGGCACCTTGCAAGAAGAACCTTGCGATCTGATTCCAAAAGGTCACAGCCTTGAAAACTCTGTGCAGCAGTTTTGCTCTACACACATGGGTAGCCATGAGTTGGAATCAAATAGAAAGCAACTAACAACAATGAACTGTGAGAAAATAAATTTCTGTTCTTTAAAGCCACCCATTGATGCTTTTTCTGTTAGAGCAGCACTAGAATACTAAGCCAGGAGCTCTGGTACTGTAGTGCCTAAGACATTCGACTGCTAACCAGAAGGCTGGTGGTTCAAACCCACCAGCCACTCCTCAGAAGGAAGATTGGGCAATCTACCTCCATAGAGATACCACCTCAGAAACCCAAGGAGGGGTCGCTATGAGTCAGAGTCAACTCCATGGCAGTGAGTTTGGTTTGGTTTGAGTTTAGGAGACTAAGACAGTTCTGAACTGAGAAATAGACTGCCCAAGTCCTAATCCCACATCTCCTTTCTCCTCCTCTACTTTCCAGGACTGCAAGGTGGCAAGACAATCTTTCCTCTAGGACTTCTAATTAGTGTGTGGAAAGAGTCATCCATGATCCAGAGATGAAAGGCAGCTCTCTATTTGATGTCATTGACAATGATCACTGTCCCCATCTGCAAAGTGTACTTTTCGTGAGGCTTCTTGTTGACAGAGAGCCTGAAATAAAAAGGCTTGAGATGGAGCAGGATGCTGAGGAGTCTGGCTCCTGGGCAGGCACTGTGCTAGCTGGGATGTGGTGGAGGAGTGCTGAGTGAGGAGACTGGGGGGGCTCCTCCTTCCTCATACAGATGCTCTCAGAAGTCTGAGCAACACAGACCCCTGTGTCAGTGCTCCTGGGCCCTGGCTGCTCACTCCAGAAAGGCAAGGAGGGCCCAGGTGCTATGGTGGCAGGGCTGGGGTAGAGATGGAGACAAGGGAGGGAGGCTTAGGTTAGGGAAAAGTGGTTACTGCTTCCCACAAATCTGCGTCAGAAAGGAAGGGGAGCAAATGAGACAGAGGATCAGCATGTGTGTGAGTGTGTGTGTGATTATATGTGTGTGACTGCGTGAGTGTATATTTGTGCATGGGTGAGTGAGCATGTAAGTGTATGTGTGATTATGTCAGTGTGTATTTGTGTGTGGGTAAGGGGATGATTGTCAGTAAGTGTGTGTATATATGTGTGATTATATGTGTATGACTGTGAAAGTGTATTTGTGTGTGGATTATTGCGTGTGTGACTGTGAGGGTATATTTCTATGGGATTGAGGGAGTGTGTGAGTTTGTGATTGTGTGTGTGACTGTGTGAGGGTTTATTTGTGTGTGGGTGAGAGGATGTGTGTGTGTGTATAAGTGTGCGTATGTGTGATTATATATGTGTGACTGTGTGTGAGGGTGTATTTGTGTATGGGTGATTGTGTGTGTGACTGTGGAAGGGTGTATTTGTGTGGGGGTGAGGGTCTGATGGGGACTTGTGAGTACTCTACTATACTGTCTCCCAACACCAGTAAAATGGCTCAAAGAAGAAATGTTGCCAGGAAAAAGGAAAGAATGACAGGAAGAAAGAGTCTAGAAAACTCGCTGTTGTTAGCCGACATCAATGTAGCTTCCGATTTATAGGGACTCTGTGCACAATGGAACAAAATATTGCCTGGTTCTGCATCATCCCCATGATTGTTTGCAGATCACACTGGAAGGCATAGGGTTTTCATTGGCTGATTTTTGGAAATAGATCACCAGGCCTTTCTATCTAGTCTGTCTTACACTAGAAGCTCCACTGAAACCTGTTCAGCATCAGAGCAGCATGCAATCCACCACGGACAGATGGGTGGTGGCTGTACTCGAGGTCCATTGCCTGAGAGTCTAACCTGGGTCTGCAGCATGGAGGCCAGGATTTTACCACTGAACCACCACTGCTCCCAGAAAAATGGCACTGACTGCCATTGAGTCTATTCCAACTCACATGACCCCCATTGGTTTTCCGAGGCTGTAAATCTTTATGGAAGTAGATTGCCCCATCTTCCTTCCACGGAGCAGCTGGTGGGTTTGAACCGCTGACCTTCTGGTTAGCAGCCAAATGCCGTATCCACTATGCCATCAGAGCTCCTTAGACTGAGTAATAAACAACCTCCCAAATTATCCATTCCAGCTCTAAAATTAAGGA
>NW_006922084.1:25781-26972 GCF_000298275.1 Orycteropus afer afer | reverse complement strand
GGAAGGAGGGGAAGGCATTTCCCAGGATGAAATGACAAGGATTAAAAGACATCTGGCCAAATGTTCCACAAAGAACCATGACCGTGGGGGTGAGAAACAAGGACTAAGCTTCTCCTGAGTGCTCACAGCCTGGGCTCCAGGTACCTTTACCGGAGGCAGTGCCTCTCACCCCTCTCAACCTCCTTGAGGGCACCTCCTCTTCTGCCAAACTGAAGAGGAGGATTTTCATAGTATAGGAAGAAATGCTGCAATCAGATCTCGGGAAGGAGAGAGGGAGGGAAGGAGGGAAGACGGAGGAGAAGACCTCAAGTTCATACGTAAAACAAATTTGTTTTCTAAAAAAAAAAAAAAATTCAATTTACCACAGCTTCCTTTATAGAAACTATTCTGGTCCATTTAAGCATTTGTTTCAAGCTCATTAACTGCATTGTAGAGGGGCAAAAGGGCAAAAAGAGTTAAAATTCAAGGCATTTGGTCATTCACAAACTGCTGAATCTCAAAACAAGATAATGATAGCATAGATCATTATGCTATTATATAAGTGGGGGTGGGCAGCATTTAGCAATAGTGTAAAGCAACAGAAATATTTTTTTGGTCAATCAAAGAAAGGTCTATTTAATCTACTGGAAGGCAAACTTAGAGAACCCACACACACATAGCCCAAACCCCTGGGGTGGTCAGAACCAAAAATAAATATATGCTATGGAAGACATACACCCATGATGAGTTACCAATGGGTCCCGAGAATTCTTGACAATTTTCTTTCCACAAAAGCCTCCTCAGCACCATGGTCAGCTACTGAGAACCAAAAACGAAGCTACCGAATGAGCACTGGATTTGGAGTCACTCAGCCCCACACTCACATCCCAGCTCGGCCTCTCACTCTAGTTGGGCCTTGTGTCGATACCTGAACCTTTCTAAGGCTAATGTTCTCAACTGTAAAATAGGGTTAACTGAGTTGTAAGGATTAAAAGACATTTAAACTTTATTGACCACCCCTTAAGGGCCAGGTCCTATTTTAGGCAATGGGGATATAGAATGGCCAAAAAATATCTGCCCTTATGGAGCTTATAATCTACAGGGGTGAGACAACAATAAACACATAAACAACTAAAGGCAGAGGATGTCAGATGACCACCACCCTCCCGTCAGTTTGTCGCAGTGTGGTGGCTTGTGTGTTATTATGAGGCT
>NW_006922084.1:23749-24636 GCF_000298275.1 Orycteropus afer afer | reverse complement strand
TCAATGGCAGTGGATTTGGTTTTGGTTTGGTTTAGGCAAGAGATGGTGGTAGTTTGATTCAGGGACATAGTGGTGGAGGCACTAAGCTGTGAATATTGAAGGTAGGACCAATAGGGCTTACTGAAAGATTAGATGTGGGCATGAGAGAGTCAGTCATGCCAGGAGGTAGCATATGATCAAGAAACAATAGCATTGAAGGAAGAAGTCTAAGCAACACTGAGGGAACTTGCAAAAAACAAGGCTCTAGGAATTGATGGAATATTCATTGTTTCAACAAACAGATGTAGTGCTGGAAGCACTTACTAATTTATGCCAAGAAATTTGGAAACCAGTTACCTGGCAAATTGACTGGAAGAGATCTGTATTTGTTTCCATTCTAAAGAAAAATGACCCAGTGGAATGTGGAAATTATCATCAAATAATATCATTAATATGACACTAAGTAAAGTTTTGCTGAAGAAAATTAAAAAACCATTGCAACAGTACATTGACAGGGAATTCAAGTTGGATTCAGAAGAGGATGTGGAAGAAGAGATATCATTACTGATGTCAGATGGATCTCAGCTGAAAGTAAATATCAGAAAGATGTTTACCTATGTTTTATTGACTATGCAAAATCATTTAACTGTGTGGATCATAAAAAATATGGATAACATGGAGAAGAAAGGGAATTCCAGAATATTTAATTGTGTTCATGTGGAACCTGTACATAGACAAGAAGGTTGTAACTTGAACAGAACAAGGGCACACTGCATGGTTTGAAATCAGGAAGGATATGTGCATCAAGATTGCATCCTTTCACCATGGTATTCAACCTGCATGCTGAGTAAATAATCCAAGAAGCTGAACTATGTAAATAAGAATGAGGCATTTGGATTGGAGGAAGA
>NW_006922084.1:20171-21102 GCF_000298275.1 Orycteropus afer afer | reverse complement strand
CACTAACTGAAATAAGAAACTACAGGAGGTGTACATTTGCAGGAAAGAGATCAAGAGTTCCGTTTTGGCCATGTTAAGTTTGAGAAGTCTATGAGACATCCAAGTGAAGTCAACATTCAATAGATGTGCTGAACTCAGTAGCAAAGTCAATGTACAGGCAGTTTTTAAATCCATGAGTGTAGGGAGAGAAGAGAAGAATTTGACGACTCCTCTGTCTAGAAGTCAGAGAGATGAGGAGAAGCAGTGAAAGAGACAAGAAGTGGCCAATGTAGTAAGTGGAAAATCAGGGTCCCCAAACAGTCTATCTCAGGATTGACAAGCTTTTTCCATAAAGATCAATGTAGTAAATATTTTCAGCTTTGTGGGAACATGGTCTCCATAACCACTACTCAGCTCTGCCATTGTAGCATGAAAGCAGTTATACACAATATATAAATGAATGAATATATCCATGTGTCAATAAAACTTTATTTACAAAAATGGACTGCAAGCTAGATATGGCTGGCAGGCCTTAATTTGCCAAATCCTGGTCTATGCCCCTCTCCCAATGCATTGGAAATCTGTGAAAGTGTAGAGTGGGTGCTAAATATCTTAGGGAATTTGGCAAAGATTGTTGTTAGTTGCCATCAAGTTGGCTCCCAACTCTATAGCAATCCCATTTACAGTGGAGGAAAACGCTGCCTGTTCCTGCACGATCCCATGATTGGTGATAGGAGCTGTGTTTCATAGGGTTTTCATGGGGCTGTTTTTCAGAAGTAGATTGCCAATGACCTAGATTCTTCCTAGGTCATTTTACTCTGGAAGCTCCACTGAAATCTGTTCAGCATCTTAGCAACACTCAAGCTTCCATCAACAGACAGGTGGTGGCTAGACATAGGGGTGCATTGACTGGGACTTGAACCCAGGTATCCCACATGGAAAAGGAGAATTC
>NW_006922084.1:17777-19221 GCF_000298275.1 Orycteropus afer afer | reverse complement strand
GCTTAGCATGTTCCCATTGTTTCAAGTAATTCATGCTACTTATTTAGATTCCCAAGAAAAATAGGACTTTGTGGTCTAATGTTGAATTGTAGTTAACTGCCATTGAGTGGGTCCGCAGCTCAGGGAGACTTATAAATGCTGCCCAGTCCAGTGCTACCCCCACAACTGGTTGTGGATCAGACCACTATGATTCACAAGGTTTTTAATTGACTGATTTTCAGAAGTAGGTCATCAGGCCTGTCTTCCTACTCTGTCTGAAAGCTCCAATGAAATCTGTTCACCATCATGTCACTGTTGTTAGTTGCCATCAAGTTGATTCCAACTCATGGCCACACCATGCAACATGCAAGCCTCCACTGAAGACAGGTGGTGGCTTTGTATGAGGTGCACTGGCCAGGAGTCAAACCCAGGTCTCTCACATGGAAGGAAAGAATTCTACCACTGAACCACCACCCCTAAAGTTAAGTTAAAGAAACAAAACAAAAAACCCAAACCCAGGACTTCCAGTAAGATGGAGGACTAGGCAGACAAGCAGCACAGACCCTCTTCAACAAAGAAAAGAGAAACCAATTGACAGAGATACAGAAGATAATCCTGGAGCTCTGAGCTTTGAAAGGAACTATACAGAAGTGGATTAGGCAACAACTAGTGGAAAAACCTGAAAGAAAACAGGACTTAAGAATAGGCTCCATTTGCCAAGGATGGCAGGGACATACCGGAGGCTGACAATGGGAAAGGAGATGGGTGGTGGGTGTGTAAGTGCTGCCAACTAGTGAATAGAGGTGCATAGCACAGTACTCTGCTTACATAGATAACACACAGAGAAAACAAAAATCATGGGCAAGTCACTCCAATATACAATCACCAATTAAATATAAACACAAAAATGTCACAATGCCTAGGAGACAACAGAGCATAACAGTCCACAAAAAGAAGTAAGATAAGGCAGGAGAAACAAGGGACCAGGATACAGACCCAAAACACATCCCTGAGGAAGACACAGCATTGGAACTCCCTGCTAAGGAATTCAAAAGATTGATATTTAGGTACCTTCAATGAATTCAGAGATAGATCAAGGAAAATACTGTCAAAGTTGAGGAAAACACAGAGAAAATCCTAGAATAATATTGAAAGACAATACAAGAACAAAATGACAAAGCAAATGCAAAATTAGAAATGACACAACATCTACACACAGAAATCCAGAAGATTAATACTAAATTTTCAGAATTAGATAAGACATTGAACAGGCAAAGGAGCAGAATTGAATCAATGGGAGACAGAATTAGTGAGATTGAAGGCAAATAGCACAATACTTTTTGGAAAGGGATCAATCAGAAAAAAGATCAAAACAAAATGAAGAAACCTAAGGTTCATGTGGGATATCGTCAAAAAGAATAACCTACATGTAATTGGAATTCCAGAACAGAAAAAGATAAATAAA
>NW_006922084.1:12948-17407 GCF_000298275.1 Orycteropus afer afer | reverse complement strand
CTGAAAGAGAAAAATTTCCAACCAAGAATTATGTACCCAGAAAAATTGTCCTTCAAATATGATGGTGAAATTAGGACATTTCCAGATAAGCAGAAATTAAGGGAGCTTTTTAAAATCAGACCAACCTTACAAGAGATACTAAAGGGAGTCCTTTGGGCAAAGAAGCAACAATAGCAAACAACAACTGACCATTAACACACATGATGATATAACCCCAAAACCAACCCAGCTATGGAAGTATCCAAAGTAAGTCTACAAGACTGTAAACAGGGAACCAGAGACATCAATTGACAAATGAGGACAACTACAAACCAAAAAGAGGGAAAAAACTATGTCATTACAGAACTTACAGATGGTGGGGATGTCAAGAACAACTACAAGATAGAACAGACTGTTCTAAACTTGGGAAGAAAATTATAAATCCAGGGTAACTTCAAAGAAAAATGATAAACCTTCACATCAAAATAAAAAAGAGGACCAGCACAAATATTTAGCAAATACTAAGACAATAGCAACAAAGGAAGTGATAACACAAATCATAAACAAAATGAGCTCAGCATAGAAAATTATATGGAACAAAGAAATCAACACCATGAAAAAGCACATAACAAAAATGATAGCAACAAATTCATATTTGCTGATAATTACAAATCTGGTAAGGGACTTATCTCTTAGATTTATAGAAAATTCCAACGCCTCAACAGCAAAGGAATTAACAATCGAATTGAAAAATGGGCAGAAGACATGAATAGACACTTCACCAAGGTGAATATTCAGGGAGCTCTGGTAGCATAGTGGCTAAGGCACTTGACTGCTAACCACAAGGCTGGTGGTTCAAACTCCTCGGAAGGAAGATTGGGCAATCCTCAGCTAATGCATGAAGAGATGCTCATGATCATTGGCCATCAGAGAGATGCAAATCAAAACAACAATGAGATATGTTTCACCCCAGCACTGATGGCAAGGTTCAACAAGACAGAAAATAACAAATGCTGGAGGGAATGTGGAGAGATTGGAAATCTCATACACTGCTGGTGGGACTGTGAAGTGATACAACCACTATGGAAAGCAGTATGGTGATTCCTTAGAAAGCTGGAATTGGAGATACCATTTGACCCAACAATCTCATTACAAGATAATATATCCTAGAGAGGTGAAAGCCATACAGGAACAGATACATGCACATTCATGTTCATCACAGAACTATTTACAATAGCAAAAAGATGGAAACAACCTACATGCCCATCAGCGGAAGAGTGGATGACCAAACTATGGTACATACACATAATGGAATGCTATGCAGCACTAAAGAATAATGTAGAGACTGCAAAACCCCACATAATATGGATGAACTTGGAGGACATTATGCTGAGTGAAATAAGTCAATCACAGAAGGACAAACATAGTATTAGTTCATTGTTGTGGAGGGTCAAGGAAAGGTTTACAGATGCAGGGAAACTTTCTTTGTTGGTTGCCAAGGGTGAGAGGGGGGGGGAGGAAACACTGCAAAAAAAAAAAAAAAGATGCACTGACCCATGTCACTTTAGTTTTATGTGTTTCACTGTACATAAATTATATTTCAATAAAATACTTTAAAAAAAAAAACCCAAACCCACTGCCATGAAGTTAATTCCAACTCATGGCAACCCCATGTTTTACGAAATAGAACTGGGAATAGCTAAAACGTGAACTGAATTTGATGGCTTGGTACTCCAGGCATCATTCTGAAATACCACTGTACTGCAAATCCCAAACACAGTGTCTGCTATTTATTCATACCCTGCCCTGTGATGGAAAGGACATGAGACAAGTGTCTGCATCATGGTTAGAGAAAGTCTACACTTGGTCAAAATATTCCATTCTGAATCCTGACAATGGTCTGCACAGGCCGGCTGTCTACATAGCTAAGTAAGTTTTTCATTAACTGGAGTGAGTTATTGGCATGAGGTCCATCCAGTGAAAAAGCCTAAATTTATGCCTCACTTTGTTTCCCAGGGAGCTAAAACTATTTCATATAAATTACCTCATTGATCTCCAAAGCCCTTGTGTGAGATTTAGAATTATTATTTCTTTTTCATCTTGACACCAAGATTGTGGGAGGGCAATAAATATCACAAGCTGATATTTATGATGCAGGATTGAGGACTGTGACAATGAATTCTGCATTGTGGCTTTTGCCTCTGAGAGGAGCCCTGGAGAAGATGAGTGGAAGTTTGGTCTAAGAGACAGCACTAGGCATGTTTCCTGGGCCCACCCACTCTCAGCTCCTGCTTGCTTGAAAGAGCATGTTTTGTACCTATAACCCTGCTTCCTTCTACACTGTTTCTCACCAAACACACCTAGTTAGACCAGACTTAGGTCAATCACTGACCTCTCTTGGGAAAGAGTGTACCCATCAGACACAAAGAGATGGAAAGAAGCGCACACACAGGAAGAGCTGCCATCACATTGATGATGTGAACCTAAAGTGAAGATGCATGAATTTCTGGACGCAAGAAGTCCCTGCTGCTTTCTTGAATACAGAACAACCCTACAGTTCCATTCCTGGACACCAGACCCCATTTCTGTTCCATTCTTACCTTTCCACGAGATTCTGATCCTGATTCTGATATGTTTTCACTACACATACAGCCCTTAGACCAGCTTTCTTTCTTTTACGAGAGAACTCCAGGGGATCCCTGTTCCTTATAACTGTGGTTCCTAGTAACTAAATGTGCCTGTATTAGTTTCCTAGAGCTGCCAGAACAAAGTACTCCAAATTGGGTGGCTTTAAACAACAGAAATCTATTCTTTCATAGTTCTAAAGGTATGTAGTGTGAATTCAAGGTGTCTGAAAGGCCGTTCTCCCTCTGAAGTCTCTAGAAGTTCCTTGCCTTTTCCAGCTTCTGGTCACTCCATGCATTGCTTGACATCATAGCTTATGCATCATAACTCCAAGGTCTGCCTCCTTCATCACATAGTATTCTGCCCTATATGTGTGTGTGTGTGTGTCTGTCTGTCTCTTTCATAGTCTGGTAAGGCTACCAATATTAACTATAGCTGCAAAAAATCATCATTTCCAAATAAGGTCACATTGACAGATACTGGGGATTGGGACTTGAAGATATATTCTGAGGGACAAGATTCAACCCATAACAATGCCCAACTCAAACCCTGATGAAACTGACTCACATTGGCCATGCCTTGGAAACTCCAAATAAGAAACTACTCAGTTCATTTACTCTTGAAGATCTGTGTGCATAGACACAAATATCAGGTGGAAGGGTAAGAACGAAGTGCCACAGTGAGGCGAATGTCCTGGAGAGCAGGGTATCCTAGAAGCCCCTCTTATTTGTCTTTCTCCCCAAAATGCTGGCCTGGTCTACACCATTTCTATTGCTTGAGGTCAGAGACCTAGCCTGGCTACAGCTCATCTTTTGCTTATTTCTTTAACAAACATTCACTGGACACTTCCTATGAGACCATGAACCTGGGCACTGGGTCTACAGGAATGAGTCACACAGACCTAATCCCTGCCCTGTGGGGTTACAGTTTAGAAGGAGAAACAGATAATACAAAAAAGCAAGTATATTATGATGTCATGTAGTTGAACCGAGGAGGTAGTGGGTAGAAAGAACCACAGTAGAGGAGAAGGAACTTTCTGTCTTAAGGAAGTCAAGAAAGGCCTAAATTGAGCCTTGACGGGAGAGCTGGGGTTAGTCAAGGAGACAGAGAGGTGTCTGAGGCAGAGAAAAGGCCAGGCCAGGCCGTGGTCCCTAAGCAATCAGATTAAGATCACATATAATCCCAGGTATGAGGAATCACTTAACAGAAGGCTGGACTAGACAAATACCTAAATTCCTTCTAACTCATGTTGTTATTGGTGTATTGTCATTGTTGTTGTTAGCTGCTGTCAAATTGACTCCAACTCATAGCAACCCAGAATAAATTGTTGTATGGTCCTTTGACATCTTCATAGTCACCAACAAGCCCAAGGCCAAAATTGCAGCTACAGTGTCAGTCCACCTCATTGAGGGTCTTCCACATTCTTGCCAGACCTCCACTTCACCAAACACAATAACCTCCTCACTGATTGACCCCTCTTGGTGACATGTCCAAAGCAAGCCAGATAGACAATGTTCTGTCAGGATCCATAGAATTTTTACTGGCTAATTTTTAGAAGTAAATCTCAAGACCTTTCTTCCTAGTGTGTCTTAGTCTGGAAGTTCTACTGCAACCTGTCCACCATGGGTGACTCTGCTGGAATTTGAAATACCAGTGGCATAGCTTTCAGCAACACACAAGCCACCACAGTACAACAAGCTGACATATGGATGTGAAGCGGAGCTGTAAATTCTGCTAGTCTGCTATAAGAGGTCAAGGATTGGCGGTCAGGAGCTGAATCTACTTAATTGTCTCTTTGTAGAATTGAAGAGCTCTGGATGTTGCCTCGGGAATCCAAGGAGGAGTTGCTCTGAGT
>NW_006922084.1:4759-5248 GCF_000298275.1 Orycteropus afer afer | reverse complement strand
AGCTCCGTATGTCTCCTTTTTTGGTATTTTCACGCAAATTCTTCTGCTAGTTGGGGTTTAGTCCACTTCTGTATCCTTCCCTTCAAGGCTCAGGGCTCCAGGATTATCTTCTGTGTCTGTGTTAATTGGTTTTCCTTTTCTTTGTTGAAGAGTGTCTGTGCAGTCCTTCTGCCTAGTCCGCCATCTTGTGGGAACTCAAGACTTCAGATTTTTCGGGGCAATCTCTTTCCATAAAGATTTACAGCCTTGGAAACCTTTGGGGGCAGTTCTACTCTGTTCCATAGGGTCGAGTGAGTTGGAATTGACTCCATGGAAGGCATTTGGTTATTTTGTTTTGATATAGTGTATAAGTGAGCCCTGGTGGCACAGTGGTTAAGTGCTTGGCTGTTAACCAAAAGGTCGATGGTTTGAACCCACCAGCTGTTCCTCAGGAGAATGATGTGACAGTGCATTTCTGTAAACATTTACAGCCTTGGAGATGCTATGAGA
>NW_006922084.1:0-4497 GCF_000298275.1 Orycteropus afer afer | reverse complement strand
AGTATAGCATGGATTGAGGGGCTGGCGCGGGATCGGGCAGTGTTTCATTCTGCTGTGAATGGGGTCGCTATGAGTCGGAAACGACTCGACGGCACTTAACAACAACAACAACAACAGCAGGGTCGCTATTAGTCATAATACCCTTATCACAGCACAGCTAAAGCCCCCACTACACACAGAGAGTTGCAATGATGATCTGCATGTTTAAGAGTTCTTCATCTACTTCCACAGCTTGGCCTTTGTATGGCTGAAGCTCTGAGGAAAATTTGACCATCAGATTACAAATGTTTGTTGAATGAAAAGAGTACAGGAGAGTTTTAGTTATGTCCTCATCCCTCTTCACTTTCCACTTCTCCTTTTAGCTCCTCTCTTAACACATAGTATCCGCAAGACACCTCTTGCCTCAACAAAAGCTCTTCGTTTCCAATTTTTGATCGCTTCTGCCAGCCGACAGTTCTCCTCAATCCCAGCCCCAGTTTGGATTGAAATCTTGGTAAAACCACACTTAGAATGGTCCTTTTTCTTTTAGTACATCTAACTGTTAATACGGAGCTCTGGTGGCACAGAGTCTAAGGCATTTGGCTGCTAATCAGATTGGTGGTTCAAACCCACCAGCTGTTCCATGGACAGAAGATGAAGCAATCTACCTTCATAAAGATTTACTGCCTTGGAAACCCACCGGGCATCACTATGACTGGAATCGACTTGATGGTAGTGGGTTTGGTTTGGTTTAATTGTTGGTAATATGTACTCCATGCAATGTTGCAGTGCATCATCTACTGATGTTAGCATTCTCATGACAACCTCCAAACAGAAAGAAAGATAGGATTTATAATGATACTGATGATCAAAGGCAGTAATAATATTTTAAGAAAAAAGAGATATTCTACTTAGGTCAGAACCAACTTATGACAGAGTTGTCAGAATGGAACCCTGTCGTAAGTCACAGACTACCTATACTTCTTACTAGTTCTGTGACTTTGAGCAAAGTTTCCTAACCTCTCTGAGCCTCCATTTTCTGATCTGTTAAAAGGGAGGTACTAGTCCTAACTACTTAGAACAGTTGTATGGATCAAATAGAATAATTTAGAAAGTCACTTGCACAAAGACCCTGGCCCATAATAGGTGTTTAATGGGTGTTTGATCCCAAGCCCTTTTGTCTTCAGACTTATACTTTTGGACTTTCCTTCTGTCACTACATCTATTCAAGGCTAATCCCTTCTCTCAAAATATCTGGAAGGCACATGATTCTTTGATCTTGGCTTAGATCCAGCTCTAAGCCACTACCCACAGTTGCAAAGCCATAAAACAATTAGCAATAACTCTACTATCAAACAATTAATTACCGGGGAGTATAAATGTGCTTTCAAGGCTGTAATTTACAGACTAATAAGAGGGTGGTTTATGAACTTGCAATTCTTTGAAGGCTTGTACAAAATGATTCCTGGAAATCTAAGTAGCTACAAAGCAGCTGGAAGTTACTTCCAGCTGGAGACCACATCACTGTCACCAGGAAGTGGCCAACAAGATTCAGGCCTGAAAAATCTGAGACTGAGTTCTAGTGACTAATGTCTGAAGTTGCTTTTTTCTCACTGAGGCTTAAAAGCTCTCTGGAAAGTTGGAGGAGGAAAGACTTACAAATGGCTGGATAGAAATCTGGAGAGATTAAAGTTAGTCTTCTGAAGTGAAATTTAAGAGTTCTGTTTTTCAATCTTTGGCCCAAACTATATGAGCACAATAGAAGTCAATGAGTTTGAATTCTTGGAACTGTCTTTAAGAGGTTCATTGGTTGGGTGGCATGCCTTTTGTTCTTCCTTTATTTCTCTGCCAACTAAGATGTTTTCAGACCAGCAGTGGAAACATCGGAAGGGAAGTACCCTCTCTCCTGCTGTTTCTCAGATCCTTCAGAGTGTTTCAGCAAATGCTTTGGCTCAGATCATTCACCAAGAAGGACTCTTGACTTTGGATTTCCCCAACACTAAATATTTGAATTGAACCTGAAGAAAACTTGAAATGTTTGAGAGGTCACGAGAAGACTTATGATATCTTGGTTCCGCACAATTTTTCTTGAGGGTCAATTTTTTGTATTATAAACCAAATATATCAGTATTTTGTAATATATTTTTCTTATGTAATATCTCCAGACTTCTATCTTTTAAGAAAAAGTGCTGGAGTTAAGTGAAATGGTTTATATTTACTAGAACTTAATAATACAAAGTTTGATTAAGAAATAATGAGTATGACTTTTAGATTAAACAGTGCAGAACTTTCCTAACAGAACTGTTGGCTTCAGAGTGGTCACCTTCAGAGGATATGTTCCAATTTAGAAATTGTTTTTATAGCTCAAAACACATTCTGCAATTCATAGTTCAAGAGTTCCTTCTTCAAAGCCAACTTACAAGATACGCATAAAAATCTTGCTGGGACTACAAATATCACTACATGGCTTGTCTGCTCTGTACTAGCCCCCAGATTTGATCACAAATGTTTTTTGCCTATTTCCAGAATTCAAACCATTCTTCAAAAGATGATTTCAAAAGCTTTGCCATCCCCAAGGATGTACCAAAATAAGAAATGCACTGTAGGCTCTGAAGATAATTTTCAAGAACAAGTTTCAAAAATGTTGTGGACATTGGAAGCATTATTTGAAACTAAAACTTTCAAAGGTGGTGACTTTAAAGACCATATATCTCCTTTGGATGCACCAAGCCACAAAGTGCCTTACCTGTCAGAGGAGACAGGGCTGGAGGTAGGATGAGGTGGGTCCTGAGAGTGAACACCTCCTCAAATTCTGTGCCCCAGGGGCCTCATTCTCCTAACCCTAGTTCCAACCCTGCATCAAGCAAGATCTCTTAGTGTAACTTTAAGCTCCCTTCCTCCCTATGTGTTTTGTGAAAAGTATCAATCATGATATTTTATCCTCACATTTCAAAAATGATAATAGAAACTGAAAAAGGAAACCAACTTGCCAGTTTATGTTGGGTTTAGTACTTCCCACAGTCTGGGAGATGCTGAATAGTGCCAATGAAATAAACTGGACTGGAGAGGCAATGCTGAGAAATATATTTGCTCTAAAAATTATGCAGACCTAAGGAATATATCATCACTGTTATCATTGCCAGTGTTAACAATTAATCCCATCATCCCACATCACAGATTGGTGGGAATGACAAATGTAATGCTATTTATTAAACTATGATAAACTGGTGTCTTATGATTTTTTTTTGTTCAACTCAAACGGTTACTGGTATTGATTTGCCTTTTATCATTGGAAAGTACTTGGCTTGGGAAATTACCATTAAAATCCAATTCCTGCTAAGTGACAGGGAGAAGAAATGGCCAAATGTGCTTCGCCAGTGATGATGATAGTTAGATGCAGGCAGAGTTTGGAGCAAACCTTAGAAAGGTGAACTACAAAATGAGCTGTGTTCTGCAACAGTGAATTGGCCACCCTAAAATTGTTGAAGCAGAGATGGGATGGCCCCTTGTTGGGGTTTCTGTAATGAGCTAAAGAGCCCAGAGTTCTTCCCAGTGACTGGGTTTCTACAGTTCTATGATATCACTTTGAAAGATGAGTATCTTCATAATGTAGAGGTTGGCACATTCCTTGAGTAAGTCATTCTCTTCTGGCTTTTTCCCTGTTTTGATAGAGCTAAGTTTCCTTGCTCCCTCTCTTGGTCAATATTCTAGGCCCTTGTGTTGCAAGGAGCCTTTCTGGGGGCTTGAATCAAGGAAGGTATTGGCCCATATCCATTTCTCAACTCAATCAGAACAGTCTTCACTTTTGTATTAGGATTTCTCAACATCAGTAAGCATGGATAGGGAAGAAGGGAACTAGCATCTTGTTCAATCTTCATACAACTCTATTAAACATAATTTGGATCCACGTTTTGTGGATGAGGACACTGGGATTCAGGAAGGTCAGGTTATTTGCTTGAAGTTTCACAGCTAGTAGAAGGGAGTGAGCACATGCTCTTTCACTGTAGCAAGGTGTGCAGTGTTTACATATGTGTGTATAAATACTGCACTTAGTCATCCAATCCTTGTATTGTTATTTCACTGGTGTGTCACCAGCCTTCACAATATGATTCAAGAATAACAACTAACGTGTATCAAATGGTAACCACGTGTCAAGCATAGTTCTGGTGACTTACCCCTAATAAACTCATGATACCCTATGAAGTTAGTACTGTTATTATTCCCATTTTTTAAAAGAAGCAGCTAAGGTATAGGGAGCTTAAGAAAACTGCACAAATCACACCATCCTCTGAGCTTAGCTTCTGCTGGAACCTGACCCACAATTGATGTTTTTTTTATTCTATTGCTGACGACAATCTCAAAGGATGTCAAGGGCGACTTTCCAAAAGAAATGAAATAGCTAGAGAAACCAGAATATGTCCAGGACTTAGCAGGGTGTTGAGTCTATTCTTAGACCCACAGAGGAAATTCTTAGGCCCAGAAAGGTAAGTGACTTACTCTAGTTCCCAGAAGTGACAG
>NW_006922083.1:2137138-2137720 GCF_000298275.1 Orycteropus afer afer | reverse complement strand
TAGATGCAACGATGGGTCTCTCCTCATCAAGAGCAAAGAAAGAAGAAAACCAAAATTAATGAAAACAATCAGTCCTAGCGACTGGTAAACCATCCGATATGCAACCTATACAAGTATGAGACCAGAAGAACTACATGGTGCCCAGCTACTGCTGTCATCCACTTGGAAGGGATATAGGAGATCTTGGATAGAGAGGCAGAACAATGTGGAACAAAACTCAAAATCATTTGGAGGAAAAAAAAAAAGAAGGTTGGGAACAGGTGGAACCACTGAGACTATGGCCCCTGGTTGCCCCTCAGGTCTGGAATTAAATCCACACCCGTAGTTTCCAGCGAAACAATGTACAGGCATGTGAGTTAAACATTTACCTCAAGTAGACACACACCCTGGAGAGAACAATCATGGGAGAAGGAAGAGCTGCTTACACACAGGGAGAGAGCTCATGGTGCAGGAGAGTATGGAGGGATGGTCACTGGGAAGAGGTAACTATGGGGAGGAAGTGGGAGGGGAGCTGTTGCATTGTAAACTGTGGTCAATGACTTGAGACAAAGTATATGTGAACTGCTGTATGGAAAGTGAATT
>NW_006922083.1:2135204-2135851 GCF_000298275.1 Orycteropus afer afer | reverse complement strand
TATACCCATGACTATGTATAGGGTTAGCAGACATTTCTACATGCATATTTGTATGCACTGTAAGAATGTCCAGGTGCATAGTAGAGCTGAGAAGGAGCAAGGCTGTGGTGGCTTCTTGGCCACAGCCAGCTACCCAGCGGGAGCAAGTAGTTGGACCTGTGGGCTTGGGACCATGGTTGCAGGGGACATCAAGTTCAATTGGTATAAATACTACACAGAAACTTTGTACATCCTACTTTGGTGAGTAGTGACTGAGATCTTAAAAGCTTGCAAGCGGCCATCTAGATGTAATGATGGGTCTCTCCTCATCTGTAGAAAATAATAATGAAGAAAATCAAAGACACATGGAAACAATTAGTTCAAGCACCTGGTAGACCATGCTATCCTCAGGCTGTATGACCTATCTGAGAGCAGAAGAACTAGATGGTGCCCAGCTACCACTGTCAACCACTTGGAGGGGGATCTACATAGGAGATCCTGGGTAGAGTGTGAGAACAATGTGGAACAAAACTCAAAATCATAAAAGACCAAGTTTGCTAGTCTGATAGGGCCTGGTGAAACCCCTGAGACTATGGCCCCTAGCCACCTTTCACATCTGAAATTGAACTCATTCCTGTGCTTCCAGCCAAACAATAGACAGGCATATG
>NW_006922083.1:2125489-2131173 GCF_000298275.1 Orycteropus afer afer | reverse complement strand
TAGGCCACACCCCTGGGGAAACTCCCCTTGGGCAGACCGGCCGCTCAGAACTCAGTCATCTGATCCCATCATGGGAACCCCCACTCACAACTGGAGTCCAGCCAAGTTGACACATCTTCAACTATCACACTTTATAAACTTTCACCCAAGTCACAATAAAAATTTTTTTAAAAAACAAATGAACGAAAAAAACTAGACACAGGAAGTAGAAGCAGTGACTTGTACAGAGGCCCAGCATAGAAGACAATATGTGACTATTGAGAAATTGAAGGATCAGTATGTAGAACTCATGAAGGACAAGACAGTTAAATGTCACAAAGGTTATTTCTTCCATCAGTAATGAATCTTTTCATTGAAGCTTTAAGGGAAAAAGCCCTGCTCCACAAACCTTACTTTCTGCTACTACAAATAAAAATATTACAATACATTTTTAAAAAAACAAAAAAGCTTCTAGTCTTGATAATTTCTATTGTCTTTCTGTTTCATTTATTTTTTTCTTGGATCTTTATTGTTTCTTTTCTTCTGGTGACCATAGACTTTTTTTTTTGCTGCTCTTTTTCTAATTGTTTAAAATTTTTGGTTAAGGTGTTGATTTTGGCTCTTTCTTCTTTTTTGATATGTTCATTAATTGCTATCAATTGCCCTCAGATTATTGCTTTTGCTTTGTCTTAAAGATTTCGACATGTTGTATTTTCATTCTTGTTTGATTCAAGGAAATTTTTTATTTCCTTTTTATTTCTTCTGTTACTCAAGTAGTTTTTAAGGTGAGTGTTATTCAGTTTTCAAGTGTTTGGTCTTTTTGAATTGATCTTCCTATTGTTGATTTCTAATTTTATAGCATTGTGATCTGAGAAGATGTTTTGCCATGTTTCAATGTTTTTAAACTTCTTGAGGCTTGCTTTGTGGATTAATATATGGTCTATTCTGGAGAATGTTTTATGTGTACTGAAAAAGAATATATACTGTGCTATTGCTGGGTGAAGTGCTCTGTAGATATCTATCAAGTCAAGTTGGTTGATTGTATTGTTTAGTTCTTCTATGTCATTGTTGAGTTTCTTTCTAGTTTTTCTATCTTTCATTGAAAGTGGTGTATTAGAGTCTCCCAGTGTTACTGTGGAGTCATCTCTTTGTTGTTTCAATTCTGCTAAAGTCTGATTTATGTATTTGGGGGCTCTTCCATTGGGTGAGTATGTATTTATTATGATTATGTCCTCTTGTTCAGTTATCCTTTAATCATTATACAAAGTCCTTCCTAGTCTCTTTTGGTGTTTTCTGTCTTCTTGTTGTTATTTGCCGTCGAGTCAGAATGACTCGTCTATTTTATCAGAAATTAATATTGCCTCTTTTTAAATTACCATTTGCTTGAAATATCTTTCTCCAACCTTTGATCTTCAGTCTATTTTTGTCTTTGTCTGTTATGTGAGTCTCTTGTAGACAGCATGTTGATGGATCATGTTTTCTTATCTAATCTGCAACTCTGTTTCTTGAGTAATGGATTTAATCTATTTGCATCCAGTGTAATTATATACAAATATGAATTTATTGCTGTATTTTGTTATGGGTTTTTTTTTTTTTTTTTTTTTTTTTTAGTGTTGCTGATTTCTTTGTTCCATATAATTTTCTGTGCTGAGCTCATTTTGTCTATGAAATTTATTATCAGTCCTTTGTCAGTATTTTAGTATTTGTTAAATATTTGTGCCTCTCCTCTTTTTTATTTTGATGCACAAGTATATTGATTTCCTCTGAGGTTACCCTGTGATTTATTATTTTCTTCCTAAGTTTAGAACAGTCTATTCTATCTTGCAATTTCTTGATTTATTCAGCATTTGGAAGTTCTGTACCTACACTGTTTATTCCCTCTTTTTTGTTTGTAGTTGTTGTCATTTAACAATTGATGTTTCTGGCTCTCTGTTGACAGCCTTGTAAGCTTATTTTACTTTGGATACTTCTACAACTGAATTGGGAGCTCTGGTAGCATAGTGGCTAAGGCACTTGACTGCTAACCAGAAGGCTTGTGGTTCAAACCCACCAGCCACTCCTCGGAAGGAAGGTTGGGCAATCCTACTTCCGTAGTAATACTGCCTCGGAAACCCAAGGAGGGGTCGCTATGTGTCAGGGCTGACTTGACAACACATAACAACAATAACAACAACAACTGAATTGGTTTCTGGGTTATGTTGACATGTGTGTTAATCATTGGTTGTCTGCTTATGTTTGTTCTCTGTCCAAAAGAGTCCCTTTAGCATCTCTTGTAAGATTGATCTGGTTTTAACAAATTCCCTTAATTTATGTTTATCTGGAAATGTCCTAATTTCACCATTATATTTGAGGGATAATATTGCTGGATATATAAATTCTTGGTTGGAAATTTTTTTCTTTCAAAGTTTTATATATATATATCATCTTATTGCTGTCTCACCTGCAAGGTTTCTGCCAAGAAATCAGAGCTGTCTTATTGGGTACCATTTGTAGGTAACTTTTTGCTGTTCCAATGCTGCTTTCAGGATTCTTTCTTTGTCTTTGGTTTTGGTGAGTATGATTATGTATGCTTTGATGATTTTCTTTTGGGATCTATCCTGTTTGGGGTTTGTTGAACTTCTTTAATAGATATCTTGTCGTCTTTCATCATATCAGGGAAATTCTCTTCCAAAAATTCTTTAACAATTTTCTCCTCAGTTTCATGTGTTTCTTCCTGTTCTAGGATTCTGGTTACATATAAGGTATTTTATTCCTCTTGGTGGTATCCCACATGAATCTTAGGCTTTTTTCATTTTGTTTTAATCTTTTTTCTGATTGATCCCTTTCCAGATAAGTATTCAGGCATTTGTCTTCAATCTCATTAATTCTGTCTTCCATTGATTCAATTCTACTCCTTTGTCCTTTCAATGTGTTATCTATTTCTGAAAATTTAGTATTAATCTTCTGAATTTCTATCTGTAGATTTTGTATCATTTCTAAATTTTCATTTATTTTGTCATCTTGTTCTTGTATTTTCTTCCAAAATTCTTCCAGGGTTTTGTCTGTGTTTTCCTTAATTTTGTCAGTGTTTTCCTTGATCTGTGTGGTAGCTAAGGTTGTCAGCTTGGCTGGGCCTAGTTGCATGTCTGGGCAACTGAATGTAGTTATTCCCCATGGTGAAATTGGTAATTAATTCCATGGTGGAATCTACTAAAGCAGCTGAATAGCTGCTTTAGGGATGTGAGCTGCTTCCAGTATATATAAGAGGCAACTTTGAGGAAGGTCTCTAGTTGATAGCAAGCTTGAACCCTGCATGTAGCCAAGTCATCGTTCAGCTGCCTGCCATGTTGCCCTGTTGATCTTGGGACTTTTAATGGACTTGAATTGAGGGCTTGCTGTGCAGTTTGCTGATATTGGGACTGTCAGTTTGCCAGCCTCATTAGCTAGCACCTGCCTGAGTAAAGAGATGCCTGTAGCTTCAGTGTGCTGGGAACAAGGGGCAGAGCTGAAGCCCAAGGTCGAGGAGGTTTCATCCAGCCCGTAGAGACTGGCACTTTAAAGTTAGACTTCTAGCCTCCAAAACTGTAAGATAATAAACTCCTGTTTGTTATAGCCATCCCATTTGTGGTATATTCCTGTCAGAGTGCCACTATGTAACAAAAACTATCTGTCTCTCAATCCATTGAAAGTACCTAAATATAATAATTTTGAATTCCTTATCAGGGAGTTCCAATGCTACTTCTTCCTTAGGGAGGTTTTCTGGGTTTGTATCCTGGTCCCTTGTTTGTACTACTTTATCTTGTTTCTTTGTGTGAACTGGCATCATCAGTTGTCACTGAGATGTTGTGATATCATTGTATTTACATTTCTACTATAGTTGTTAGTTTGGTAGCACATAGGCACTCACCACCTGCCTCCTGGTGGGTGTGATAGAGGATGAAAGTGTGTGCACAGAGATCTGTTGGCTGCTCATGAAGAGAAGTTGAGGGCAAGCTGGGCTGCTATTGGTTGCCTTCTATCACTGCAGAAGAAAGTGGTAGACCTCACCCAGTGGGTGGGGCTGCAAGAGGTGTGGGTGTGGTTGGGTCATGTGGGCATGGTTGCTTTCTCCCACACAGTTAAACAAACAAAACCAATAGTAATAATAACCAAGAAAACAAAAAGTACAAACTACATAAACAAACAGCAACAATTGCCAAAAAAAAAAAAAAAAAAAAAGCTATGAATGAAAATAAAATAAAATTTAAAAAGACAGAAGAAGGACAAAAAAAGAAGGAAAATCTCACAATGTCTGATAACAGGGGAATAAGAAAAGAGAGCAAAAGAAAAATAATAATAATGGAAAAATTAAGAAACAAAAAAACCAAGGGATAAGAAGAACCAAAAGAAGAAAAGACTTAAAATGGAAAGGAACCAGGAAAAGGGGGTGAAAAAACAATAACCAGGGAAGGGAAATAGAAAAATAAATAAATAGAAAGAAAGAAAGGAGGAAAATAAAAAGAATAATTTAAAAACAAAAACAGAACTGGGGTGGCAGGGCACTCATACCCTGTGTGGTGTAGTAAATTCCTGGTATGGCTTTTTTAGCCTTAAGTCTTTGTAAACTCAGTGGTGGAATTTTCTATGAGCAACTGAGTAGCTGATTGTTAAAGTTATCCACCTGGGATATTTCTGCTGAGTGTAGCACCAAGTAATTTTCTGGGAAGTTCGCTCTCTCTCTCAGGTGTATAGAATTCTGATGTTGGGATTGGTTAGTAGTCATTCTGTCAGGCTCAAAAGGAACCCTTCTGGTGGCAGAAGGAGTGTCTGACTTCTGGCTGAGAAAGACATGCTGCTGAGAGAACATGCTGCTGAGAGACCTGTGCTACTGAGAAAGGTACACCAAGAGACACATACTGCTGAGAAAGAGACACACACTGCTGGGAGAGAGACTGTTGGCTGAGACATGGTGGGCTGAGAGAGACTGAGTGTTGTTCCTGAACTTGAACTGTAGCCTAGTGCTTCCCTAATAAACCCCATAATCTGTGAGTTCTGTGTGGCCAATGCAGCGAATTATCAAACCCAGCAGAGAGGTGGTGGGTGCTGTAGGATGAGCAGTTGGTGTCAGGGTTAGTGAAAGGGCTGGAGGGAGGCAGCATGTCTGGCCTCACAGGAATAGGCCATGGGCTGCTGATGGATTCTGTCTTCCTCTTGTGGGGCTAGAGGAGATGAGAAGATGCAGCCTCCCTGCCGCTTTGGCACCCTGTTTCCGGTGGCCAAGCAATCAATGGGAAACAGAGCACCTGGTCCTGGTACCAGTTCCTGCCTGCCCAGAAGAGAACTGGGGCATGGCACCTGATCTCATAAGAGTTCTTATTGACCCAAAAGATGTTTGGAGTCAAGGTATCTGGACCTGGAAAAAGTTCTTACTGGCCCAAACAATGTTAGGAGCAAGCCACCTGGTTTCAGAAGGAATTTCTGCCTGCTCCAAATGTGGTTGGGGATAGGGTTTCTGATCTTAGAAAAAATTACTGCTGTCCCAAAAGGCAGTTGGGCCCCAGACCCTTACTCTAAGAAAAAGTTCCTGCCATTCCCAAACTGGGCTTAGTGTAGGCATCTGGAACCAGCAAAAGTTCTTTCCATCCTAAAATGCTGCTGGAAGCAGGGCGGCTGATCTCAGAGATAGTTCCTACCTATCCAAAAGGCAACTAGATGCAGGACACTTGATTTCAGACTAGTTCTTTTTT
>NW_006922083.1:2118828-2125389 GCF_000298275.1 Orycteropus afer afer | reverse complement strand
TGTGTCTGTGTTAATTGGTTTCCCTTTTCTTTGTTGAAGAGGGTCTGTGCAATCCTTCTGCCTAGTCCGCCATCTTGCCCCGCCTCCCCTTCAGACTAGTTCTTGCTGATCCAGACAGTGTCTATTAGCAGGGCTCCTGGATCCAGAAAAAGTTTCTGCCAGTCCAAAAGATGATTGGAAGCAAGGCAACTGGTTCCAGAGGGTGTCCCAGACAGCTCAAAAAGCAGCTGTGGGCAGGCCTTGTAGACCCAGACAAAATTCCTTCTGTCTCAAAATGTAATTGGGGGCAGGGTTTTATTCCCAGAAAAAAGTTCCTGCTGTCCCAAAAGCCAGCGGATGTAGGGTATCTGGTCTCAGAAAATATTCCTACTGGTTGACTTGATAGCAGTGAGTTTGGTTTTGGTTTTGGCCCAAAAGGTGACTGGGAACACAGCACCTAATGCTGGGACCAGTTCCTGCCTGCCCAGAAAGCATCTTGTTGCCGGGCACCCAGACTGGTCCAGAAGGTGGGTGGAGGTGGGGAATGATCACACCTCCATTCACCAAGAGGGTACAGATTACAAGGGTAACAAGATATCACACCTTTCTGGTCGTCAGCCTCCAGTGCAGTTGTCCATGCAGACCTTGGCAAGCAGGGACAATTCTTAGATTCTGCCTGGGTCAGAACACCATCTGTAAATATTCAAATTGGAGTAGGACATCCAACAGTCCACAGCTCCATTTGTCTCCTTATTCACTGTTTTCATTCAGGTTCTTCTACTAGTTGGTATTTAATCCAGTTCTTCCTTCCCTTCAAAGCTCAGGGTACCAGGATTATCTTCTGTATCTCTTTCCATTGGTTTCTTATTTCTGTGTTGTAGAGGTCTATGTAGCTTATCTACCCATTTGTCATCTTGCTGGAAGTCCTCTCCATTTCCTGTCTTTTTAATGACATTTTGCTGTCTTCGTGTATGATGTTCTTGATGTCATCCCACAACTTGTCTGGTCTTTGGTCATTGGTGTTCAATGCATCAAATCTCTTCTTCAGATGGTTTCTAAATTCAGGTGGATATAATCTAGGTCATATTTTGGCTCTCATGGACCTGTTTTAATTTTCCTCAATTTCAACTTGAACTTGCATATGAGCAATTGATGGTCTATTCCACAGTCAGTTCCTGGCCTTGTTTTGATTGATTATATTGAGCTTCTCCATAACCTCTTTCTACAGATGTTGTCGATCTGATTCCTTTGTACTCTATCTGGTGAGTTGCACATATAGAGCCACCATTTACTTTGTTGAAAAAAGATATTTGCAATGAAGAAGTCATTGGTCTTGCAAAAATCTATCATACCATCTACAGCAATATTTCTCTTGTCAAAGCCACATTTTCCAACTATGAATGATTCTTCTTTGTCCAACTTTTACATTCTAATCACTAGTAATAATCAATACATCTTGACTGCATGTTTGGTCAATTTCAGATGACAGAAGTTGATTAAAATCTTCAATTTCTTCATCTTTGGCTTTAGTGCTTGGTGACAAACTGGAAAAATAGTCAAATTAACTAGTCCTACTTGCAAGCATATGGATATTATCCTACCACTGACAGCATTGTACTCAGGATAGATCTTGAAACATTCTTTGTGACAATGAATGCCATGCTATTCCTCTTCAATTTGTCATTCCTGGCATAGTAGATCATGTGATTGTCTGATTCAAAATGGCCAGTACCAGTCCATTTCAGCTCACTAGCATATTGATCTTTATGTGTTACATTTCATTTTTTACAATTTCCAATTTTCCTAGATTCATATTTCATACATTCCACATTCCAATTATTAATGAATGTATTAATGAATGTAGGAGCTCTGGTAGCATAGTGGCTAAAGCACTTGCTGCTAACCAGAAGGCTGGCGGTTCAAACCCACCAGCCACTCCTCAGAAGGAAGGTTGGGCAATCCTACTTCCGTAGTGATACTGCCTAGGAAACCCAAGGAGGGGTCGCTATGAGTCGGGGCCGACTCGATGGCACATAACAACAACAACAACAACAACAACAACAACAATTAATGAATGTATGCAGCTGTTTCTTCCCATTTGAGTCATGCCTCATCAGCAAATGAAGTTCCTAAAAGTTTTATTCCATTCATGTCATTAAGGCCAACTCTACTTTGGGAAGGCAGCTCTTCATCAGGCATATTTTGAGTGCCTTCCAACCTGAGAGGCTCATCTCTTGGCATTATATCAGACAATGTTTCATAATGTTTTCAGAGGCCAATTTTTTCCAAAGTGGATGGCCCCATACTTCTTCCCAGTCTGTCTTAGTCTGGAAGCTCTGCTAAAACCTGTCCACCATGGATGGTATTTGCAGTACCAGTGGCAGAGCCTCCAGCCTCATAGCAACACACAAGCCAACACAGTATGACAAACTGACAGACGAGTGGTGTCATACAATAATCTAAATGTTGTGTAAAAGGAGGGATGAAAATAAAAAATATATATGTATTTTCTTATAAATTCATACAGGTACTCTGGAAGGATATCCAAATATCTAATTTCTGGGTTGGAAACTGGGTAGATAGTGAGTGAGAAAGAGAATTTTCAAAGTATACCTTTTTACATGACAATATTTCAACCATGTGAAACTATTGTCAAATTAAAATTTTTAAAATTCTAAGTGAATCATAAAATTTTTATGAAGTTGTTTCCCCTTTATTAAGTGAAGAATTTGTGTGTTATATTGACTAAGACATAACCACTTTGGTTGGGGTAGTAAAATTTTTCTTATTTTATGAGATATTGAATACAGGGTTGGGAGGGTCAAGCAGTAATGGAAACTGTGAGTCCCTCCTAAACCTTTATTTAGGTCTCTTTCATTATGTCCATGCTGCTCACCCATTTAGGACTGATTAAAACTTAGTAATTGATGGAAAAGTACACTCTACCAACCGGGATTAGAATGTAATTGGATGGAATGTTTAGAACACAAATCAGAAAAGCCCTGCAAATGAGTGTCATACATTGATCACAACTTGGAAATTCATCAATTTTGCCATTACATTTTCTGTTGATAAGATTCTGTATAAATGACCCATCTTGAGCTACAATCAAGGTATTCATGTCTCAGCGAATGAAAAGAAGCTCATATAAGGCAGTTTCATCCTTAAGGAACTCTGAAGCCCTGTACTTTGGAGGACTTCTGAATTTCACAAATTGTTAAAGAATACACAGGAACATCTTTCTCTCTGAATTTGGTGCTCAGCCTTGGCATAGCATGACCAGTATTCTCAAATGTACATCTTTCCATTACATTTTAGGCCCCAGAGAAACATTTAGCCACATTTCTTGCCCTATGTCTTTGAAATAAAAGGGAGCAGTACCTAAATGACTTGTAAGTTTGAGGGTTGTGCTGCTCTCTATATTATAGAGACTGCTTCTGAGGGTAGAGGGAGCATTTAGCTGAGCATGCTTAGTTACAAGAAAAGATAAATTAAATAACCAGTTAAATTCTTCCTTTCAGAGAATATGAATGTTATAGATTCTTGCATAATGAATATCATTTACTAAGGGGTTAACCAGTTGTGGGCTAGAAGTGGTTTGTATCTATTCCCAAAGGCCATTTTTTTAAAAAAGTTAGGAATTTTGCAAACCATTTTTTAACCATTGGTAGCCTGAAATCATAGAAGGCATTTGTGGTTCAGTGGTAGAATTGAGGCCTTCCATGCAGGAGATTTGAGTTTGATTCCAAGCCAGTACACCACATGTGTAACTACTACTCATCTATCAGTGGCAGCTTATGTGCTGTTATGATGCTTAACAGGACAGGCCTCAATGGAGTGTCCCCACTAAGATGGGTCAGGAAGAAAGGCTTTGCAATCTATTTTGAAATCAGTCAAATGAAAAGCCTACTGATCAAAAAGATCTGATGTCCAACAGATCATAGAGGTGATGTAGCACCCGGCAGCATTTCGTTCCCTTATACACGGGGGTTGGATGAGCCCAGGGTACACTCCTACCAGCTAACAATAACAGCCTGAAATCAGCCATCTTAGGAATGTTAACACAACAGAAACTGGTAAACACTACAAATCAAGACCTTGTGGTGCCACCCAGAGATTCCTAATTTTCTGGACGTACTTACAAATTAGCATAGTATTTGCAACAGTTGCATATAGTAAGTGAGTAACATTTTGCAATATTAAATAATTAATATTACTCTTAAATTTGCACATATGTAGAAGCCCTGGTGATACAATTGTTAAGCGCTTGGCTGCTAACCAAATGTTGGTGGTTTGAACCCAGGGGCCCTTCTGTGAGAGAAAGATGTGGTAGTCTGCTTCCAAAAAGATTATAGCCTTGGAAATTCTAAGGGGGCAGTTCTACTCTGTCCTATAGAGTTGCTATGATTTGGAAGAGGAGCTCTGGTGGTATAGTGCCTAAGGCATTTGACTGCTAACCAGAAGGCTGATGGTTCAAACCCACCAGACAGTCCTCAGAAGGAAGGCTGAGCAATCTACTTCCATAATGATGTTGTTGTTATGTGCCATCAAGTTGGACCCGACTCATCCGAGGCAGTATCACTATGGAAGTTGATTGCCCCATAATCTTTCTGAGGAGTGGCTGGTGGGTTTGAACCGCCAGCCTTCTGATTAGCAGTCAAGTGCCTTAGACACTACGCTACGAGAGCTCCCTCCATAATGATACTGCCTCAGAAACCCAAAGAAGGGGTCACTAGGAGTTGAAACCAACTCAACCGCCATGAGTTTATTTTAGGAGCTCTGGTGGTGTAGTGCCTTAAGTATTTGACTGCTAACCAGAAGGCTGGCAGTTCAAACCCACCAGCCACTCCTTGGAAAGAAGGTTGGGCAATCTACTTCCGTAGTGATAACTGCCTCAGAAACCCAAGGAGGGGTCACTGTGAGTTGGATCCAATTCCACGGCCGTGCGTTTGGTTTTTTTTGTTTGTTTGTTTTTTATTACGATTTGGAATCTACTTGATGGCAGTGAGAAGGTATCATATATTGTAAATGGACCTAGACTGTTAAAATTATGCATATTTTTATTTTATAAAAATAATTAATAATAGTTTATTTTTTAAAAAAGGTAAATTAAAAAGTCAACTTTATTTATAAGTTTACTTAAACTTTTGATATTTTGTAATTGCAGTGCAGTAAATTGCTTAATATGGCCCTTCTAGCCATAAAAACCAAACCAAACTCACTGCCGTTGAGTCGGATCCCACTCATGGTGCCCCTCCTTGGGTTTCTGAGGCGTTATCTATGGAAGTAGATTGCCCAGTCTGGTGGAGTTGAACTGCCAGCCTTCTAGTTAGCAGTCAAATGCCTTAGGCACTACCTTCATTTTGTGATGTACCCTAAATCCCTGCCTCTGTGCCTGTTTAAATGAGCCCTGGTGGCACAGTGCCTAAGGCATTTGACTGCTAACCAGAAGGTTGGTGGTTCAAACCCACCAGCCATTCTGTAGAAGGGAGACAGGGCAATCTACTTCTATAAAGATTTACCACCTGGGAAACCCAATGGGGGTCGCTGTGAGTCAGATTAGATTCGATGGCAGTCGGTTTGGGTTTTGGTTTTATGCCTGTTTATGCCTGAGGCCCGCCTTGCTGGAGGGTGTGACTCAAGTCACCATTCTTAGTTTCCTTGTGGGTGTATACATGAATGTGCAGGCAAAGTTGCTCTCTTGCTCCGGATCCTACAATTTGTTTCTCATCATCTCACCCCTGGACTTGAGACAGCGGCCAGTCTTCTGACTGCTAATTTGGGTTCACCAGCCCCTGCACCTACATAAGTGAGGAAAATTCTCCAGAACTATGCCTGACCCACGGATTTGGGACTTGCCAGCCTCCCGCCTCCACCACCATGTGAGCCATTTCCTTGGCAGGGTTCGAGTTCTGTGAGATGTTACAGTGAAATAGGGAACCCTAAGATAGGAGGGAGAACACTGAGGGGAGGAGGAGGAGTTGATGTTAGAGATGATGGAGTGGTACAGCAGTTTGGAAAAGTTGGACATTTTGAACATCTTTAACCTCCACCTCATAGGGACCAGTCTTGTGCTGATCCTTTTAAAAGATATTATTTGAGCAGTTATTATGTGTATTTGTCTTTTAATTTTAATAATTCAAAACATTGCAGAAGAAAACTTTTGAAAATATTTTTTTTATATTTAATTTAAATTTTGAAGGAAATATATTCAAATTTTATACACTTTGATTACAAAAACCTTTTACTTTTAACACTTCAGATGATTATTGGTAATAGACCCAAAATGATGTGAAAATCTTGACTATTGCAATATAAGTTTGCTGGTGATTGCCAGCATCTAGGGCCAGGGGAAAATGGGAACTTACGGCTCAATAGGTAGGAGTTTCCTTTTGGGTGAAGAAAATATTTTATAAGGAGATAGATGTGATGGTTGTACAGCATTGTAAAATGTACTAATTACCACTGAGTTGTTCACTTTAATATGGCTAGCTGTGTATTATGTGAATTTTCCCTAAGTATAATTTTACTGAAAAGATGACAAGAAAAAAAATCATAAGAAATAATATATAATAATTTACA
>NW_006922083.1:2096415-2110708 GCF_000298275.1 Orycteropus afer afer | reverse complement strand
AGGGTTCCAATCCCTCAAAGAATGTGGCTCTTCCCAGGATGTCCCTGGATATCTTGGAAGCAGGCCACACCCCTAGGAAAACTCCCCTTGGGCAGTCTGGCCACTCAGAACACAGTCATCTGATCCCATCATGGGAACAACCACACAGAACTGGGGTCCAGCCAAGTTGACACACAGCTCCAACTATCACAAGTACTAAAAATCAGTGATTGTTTATCCATTATTAGGTAGAGGTTTCTATACAGACTAATTCCTTGAATATATCAATAAGAGACAGTTGAAGAAAACATGAGAAAGACACAAAAGAAGAGTTTATGTAAAGGATAGATGTGTCTTTTAAATTAGTAAGCACAATAGATCAAAGACCTAAATATTAGTGATGCAGATGGTTAACATATTTGCTGCTAACCGACAGGTTGGGGGTTCCAGTCTAAACAGAGGAACTCTGGAAGAAAGGCTGGCAATCTAGTTCTGAAAAAGCAGTCATGGCAAACCCTGTGGAGCACAGTTCTACTCTGGCACACATGGGGTCGCCATGCATCAGCGTCTACTTGATAGCAAGTGGTTGGGTTTTTTGAGTGTGTGTCACAGCAAAGCTAAATGATCACTGGATAAATTTCATCTGATCAACTACTTCTAGAGTTGTTAGTACTATTGAGAACTCTGTTTTGAAATGGCTTTGACCAAAATGACTTTTTCCTGTGACATCTAATTCATTATTGTTGTTAGGTGCTGACGCATCATTTCCAACTCATAATGATCCCGTGCAAAATAGAATGAAACCGTGCTGGGTCCTGTGTCATCTTCACAATTGTTGCTATACTTGAGCACATTGTTGCAGCCACTTGAGTTGATCCATCTCATTAACAGTCTTTCTCTTTTTCGCTGACCCTCTACCAAGCATGATGTCCTTCTCCAATGATTGGTCCCTCCTAATAACATGACCAAAATATGAGAGATGAAGATGAAGTTTAATCATCCTCCCTTCTAAGAAGCTTTCTGGCTGCACTTCCTGAAAGACTGATTCACCCAATTTAGCCATCATGAAATGTCCATAGGCATATGCCGAAGCTCTTTGGTAGCCCCATCCACCAAATGATTGTTATTCTCAATCCTTTACAAAAAGTTAGAGACTGCAGATATTTTGAAGGTCAAGGAATTGACTTACATTTCTCTTGTAGCTAACTTTCTGCACTCATGACTCCAGCTGTACTGTGGGCTGATGTCACATTACAATTCTAAGAGGGTTTGATTGACAACACTGCATGATAGCCCATCCAAAAAATTAATCAGTGTTAGAAATAGTGAGACACCCTCAAGACAGTCAGCCAGTTGGTTCTTTTTTCTTTTTTTTTTTTTTACTTTTTCTTAGAGATAGTAAGGATTAGAGCAATTCTTCTCAGTCCTTCAGAAAAGATACACACAGACATTAGAGCAGTATCTTACATTTGTATTTTCAGCGGTTCAGCCATCTGATCTGGGAGCTTTAGTCTTCTTCACAATCCTAGTGAAATGTCGGTTTTGTCAAAAGATAGTATCACATCCATACTGAATATCTGGGTAGGGGGGATGTGTTGGGTCATGGTGACACTATCTGTGATGACGGAAGTGCTTTAAAGAAGATCACAGAGGCATTGTTGCCGTGTCCAAAGCATCCTTCTTTGTCAGAAACTCTTTCGTAACCATGGAGTTTGAAATAATCTTTCATGTGAAACATTTCAAAATGTCACATTACAATTGTTATTCTATCAGCCAGGGTTGAGTTTTCATGGGAGCAAAAGAGCAAAAAAAAAAAAAAAGAAGCATTTCTGAATGTAAACCTTGAGAAGGCAGGAACTGAAATGAACCTTCCTCATGATGTGTAAGGCACTTTAGTTCTCAAAGATGCATAGAAAGATTGGAGCTTAGGCATGAAATAACATTGAGGTCCCCATAGACTAAAACATTGGAGTAGACTTGAAGTTAAAATCTGACCACAAACTCTCTCATCCTCCTATTTATTTTCTCCATCGTCTTCAACTTGCAGCCATAGTCCAAACTCAATAGACTTAATCAATGACCTTTGTAAGCATAAACCAGCTAAGCAGATCAACTGGGTTTTCCGTAACCAAAGTCACAACTGAGTCATTCTATTTGTGCTTCTCCCTGAGTTTGTGACCTTGGAGAATAAATAACTTGCCTTAGTTTGCCTCTTGCAAAATACAAAGGAATATATATATATATATATATATATATTCTGTATATCAATACAGAAATAGACTGTCAAAAAGAGCACATAACTGCAGGGGGTTCCTTCTTTTCTCTGTTGAACTATCAGAGAAATGATAGAGGACACATCTCGAACACAATCCCTTGGGTTGCAAGGTAGACTGTGAACTCTGCCATTGGAGTTGTGCCACATCTTGAAGGAAAAGATCACAGATATTTTACTTAGCAAGGGATAAAAATACCATGTGTAGAAGAGCTAGGCCTGAGAGCTAGCATTTCCCCCCTGACTTCTGCTTGCTGAAAGATGTTATGGCTGACCGACCCTCAAAAATAGACACTGTGATGGTGATATATTGTGGCCCTTGAAGAATTTAATTGTCAAATTGACATTTATCAAAAGCTTTAGTGCATTTAAAAGATAAATTGTGCAAGTTTGGTTCAGATCAAAGAGCCCCTGTCCCTCTCCATTCGTAGTGCAGGCTGGCTTCAGCAGGCAAGTCATGTGTGAAAAATGATCTCCCTCCACTCCCAGCCCCTTTAAACACTGCACTGCTGACAGATAATCAGAAATTTAAATGTTAGCTTCCTCTTCAGAAAGTTCTTAAAATAATGGAGGACGCATTGAGACCATTTGTATTTGAAAGGAATGCTAAATAATTTAGTGTTCGTGAGCAGGATGCGCTGTGCTGGGCAGATAAATGATGAAACCCCAGCACAGGCTCTCTTCTGCAGTTGCCACACTAATTACAGATCAATTACTTGCCAGTTGTTTGCAACCTTATCAAAGAATGGTAAATTTACTGAGAGCAAAGTGTGATAAGATGACTTTTCATTATTACAGTAGATTTGTTGAAACAGCTCTGACACTGAGATTAATAAGAGCTTTCCCAGAGGTAATAGGATCTGTGCGCACATAGGCAGAATTTAAGAGCTGAGAACCGGATGCTAGACTCTATCATAAAACCCTTCCTCTCATTAATTGTTATCATGAGTGTGTTCATAATGCAGAAGTAAGGGAGGGAAAGGACCCATTCACTGCAACCTACCTAAAACAATGTTCCTCTTTATTCCCAAAGAGGCATGCTGAAAATCAAAGGAAAATAAAAGTATTTTGGTTTAGAAGCCAGAGAAAAAAGTAGGTTTGTGTGTTCTAGCTGAATTGCATTTTCATTAGAACAATGACAAAGAAATGGTCAGTACAAAAAGACCAAAAAAACAACCAAACTCATTGTCATCAAGTCGGATCCAACTCATAGCGACTGGAGTTTCCAAGGTAGTATCACCAGAGAAGTAAATTGCCCAATCTTCGTTCTGAGGAGTGGCTGGTGGGTTTGAACCACCAGCCTTCTGGTTAGCAGTTAAGTGCCTTAGGCACTACACCACCAGGTTTTTGAGGTGGCTGTCAGTAGAATCACGTGGGAGCAGACTAATAAAGATTTGGGGTGGTTGCTAGGTTCACACTTAGCAAGGTTCTTCCTAGACAACAGAATCCTGAAGGAAAATTAAGGGCTCACATGCCAGGGAATCTTCCAAATTAGAAGAAATAATGTCTACTGCTCTTAACAAAGTGTATAATAATTACAGAACTCATTTTTTAAAAATTGAGGAATACATATATTAAGTTAGTTTTAACACCAATATGCCAGTCTACTAACTTTTTATAAGCCATCTCATCACCTCTCTGGATAGCTCCAAGCCTAAGTGGACTCTCAGAACACCTATGTTGTTGTTGCTGTTAGGTGCCGTGGACTCATCTCAGACTCATAGCGACCCTACGCACAGCAGAACTAAACACCGCCCAGTCCCGTGCCAGCTCCAAGATCCCCGCTATACTTGTGCCCATTGCAGCAGCCACTGTGTCAATCCATCTCATTGAGAGACTTTCCCTCCTTCGTCAACCCTCCACCCTACCAAGCATGACATCCTTCTCCAGGGAATTGTCCCTTCTGACAACATAACCAAAGTAGGTGAGACAAGTCCGGCCATTCTTGCTTCCAAAGAGCATTCCAGCTGCACTTCCTCTGGGACAGATTTGTTAGTTCTTTTAGCAGTACGTGGTACTTTCAGCGTTCTTCTCTAGCACCACATCTCAAAAGTATTAATTCTTCTTCATTCATTGTCCAGCTCTCCCATGCATATGTTGTTGTTGTTATTTGCTGTGGAGTTGGACCCAACTCATAGCAACCCCTCCTTGGGTTTCCGGGACAGTATCACTACGGAAGAAGATTGCTCAACCTTTCTTCTGAGGAGTGGCTGGTGGGTTTGAACTGCAAGCCTTCTGGTTAGCAGTCAAGTGCCTTAGCCACTGTGCTACCAGAGCTCTTCTATTCATATGAGGTGATTGAAAATATCATTGCTGGTGTCAGGTGCACCTTCGTCCTCCTCAAGGAGACATCTTTGCTCCTCAGCACTTGAAAGAGGTCCTTTGCAGCCAACTTGCCCAGTGCTGTAGGTGGTCTGATGTCCTGATTGCTGCCTCCATTGGCAATGATTGTAGAACCAAGCAATGTGAAGTCTTTGACGACTTCAATCTTTTCTCCACTCATCATGATGCTGCTTACAGGTCCAGTTGTGAGAATTTTTGTTTGCTTTATATTGAGATGTAATCCATACTGCAGACTGTAGTCTTCAATCTTCATCAGTAAGTACTTCAAATCATCCTCACTTTCAGCAAGCAAAGTTGGGTTGCCCACATATTGTAGGTTGTTAATGATTCCTCCTCCAATCCTGATGCCACGTTCTTCTTCATATAGTCCAGCTTCTCGGATTATTTGCTCAGCATATAGATTAAATAAGTATGGTGAAAGGATACAACCCTGACACACTCCCTTCTTGATTTTAAACTATGCAGCGTCCCCTTGTTCTGTTGGAGCAACAGTGTCCTGGTCTATGTACAGGTTCCTCATGAGTACAATTAAGTGTTCTGGCATTCCCATTCTTCTCAATGTTATCCACAATTTGTTATGGTCCACACAATCAAATGCTTTTGCATAGTCAATAAAACACAAGTGAACATCTTTCTGGTATTCTTTGCTTTGAGTCAAGATCCATCTGACATCAGCAATGATATCCTTTGTTCCACATCCTCTTCTGAATCCAGCCTGCACCTCTGGAAGTTCTCTGTCAATATACTGCTCCAACCATTTTTGTATTGTCTTCAATAAGATTTTACTTGCATGTGATATTAATGATATTGTTCGATAATTTCCACATTCTGTACATTCACCTCTCTTTGGAATGGGCACAAATATGGATCTCTTCCAGTCACTTGGCTGGGTAGCTGTCTTCCAAATCTTTTGGCATAACTGACTGAGTGCCTCCAGTGGGGCATCTGTTTGTTGAAACATCGCAATGGGTATTCCATCAATTCCTGGAGCCTTCTTCTTCACCAATTCCTTCAGTGCACCTTCAACTTCTTCTTTCAATACCATTGGTTCTTGATCATCTGCCACCTCCTGAAATGTATGAAGATCTACCAGTTCTTTTTGGTACAGTGACTCTGCGTATTCCTTCAATCTTCTTTTGATGCTTCCTTCAACTTCTTCTTTCAATACCATTGGTTCTTGATCATCTGCCATCTCCTGAAATGTATGAAGATCTACCAGTTCTTTTTGGTACAGTGACTCTGTGTATTCCTTCAATCTTCTTTTGATGCTTCCTGCATAGCTCAATATTTTACCCAGAGAATCTTTCAATATTGCAACTCAAGGCTTAAATTTTTTCCTAAGTTCTTTCAGTTTGAGAAATGCTGAGCATGTTCATCCCTTTTGGTTTCTAACTCCAGGTCTTTGCACATTTCATTGTAGTAATTGGCTTTGTCTGCTCGAGCTGCTCTTTGAAATCTGCTGTTCAGCTCCTTTAACTTGTCATTTCTTCCATTTGCTTAGAACACCTATGGAATTGTTTATTCAAATTTGCAAGCTTTTGTCATTTTAACCTTATATGATTTGGTCAGAGGAATCTGTTTCTAAGAGAAGTGAAGAGAAAATCCCACTCTTAATTGGGTTTCTAGAATAATGTTTGGAGATCCCAATGAAAATGGATGAAGAGAGCACCTGGGAGTCAAGAGTCAGCTTCTGAGGAATGGACAGGCTTTTATGGAAGATTTTAATAAGATTTTCATAATTGTTTTCCTTACTTTTAAAGGAAATAAGTAACCATTGGATAAAGGTCATATCTCTTTGTAAATTGAAAATTAGAGAAGGGACAGCATTTATTAGCAGGATATTTATTCCCACCCAACTCCATTCACAGCCCTTGTTGAGTACTGCTGCTGGGTGTAGAGATTGAATATGGTTTTCTACAAATAATGTTTAACTTAATTTCTTAGGAATTTTATTCTGTCTTAGGTTAGGTTCTCTAGAGAAGCAAAACTGTTATGTATATATAGAGAGATTTATTTAAATGAAATGGTTCATGTAGTTGTAGAGACTGAGTAATCTCAAATCCATGGGTGAGGCATCAGGCTGGAGGCTCTCCTGACTCATATGGTTACAGGGACTGATAAATCCAAAACTGTAAGGTCAGATGTCAGTCTGCTGGCTCAAAGGACTGTGGGAGCTGGTAAATCCCAAAATCGACAGGTCAGACAGCAGGTTGATGGCTCACATCCCAAGAATCAGAGGTAAGAAGATGATGAGTCAGATGCAGGATCAAAAGAGTGCAACCTCTGCCAGAACACCCGTTTATATTGGATGCAGGGCACACCCCAAAGGAAATCCTCCTTTCAACTGATTGGCTGCTCACATTAGATCACAAAATGGAAGATAATTACATAGTATCTGCCAAACCACTGAGAATGATGGCCTAGACAAGTTGACGTATAACCTTAATCATCACATGCTCATTTAAACTCTATATAATTATCTTTACTTTTCGAACATCCTCAAATGAGGATACTGAGGCCCAAAACAGAAAATAATTTCTCCCAGATTGCTTTCAGAACCAGAACTGAAGCCTTGTTGTGGATCTTCAGTGCCAGTAATTGGTTTCATTACTTTGAGAATAAACCATGGCAAATTTGAAGACTTTGCAGATACAATCAAGCAAATTGAAAAGGAGGCCAGAGGAAAAGCACTTGACATTTAACTTGGACAAATGAAAGGAAAGATGATAAAGATTGGGGAAAGATAATATAAATGCTGCCTATCTCAAAATGGAATTCATATACATACAAATTTAATTAATAAATAACCCTATAGAAGGGTCTTGAGAATACCTATCCACCAATCAAATACCTTTTACTATCAACTTTAGCCACACACACACACACACACACACACACAAAGATGAAAAAAACAAGTGAACATGCATCAATAGTAATGGTTGTTTTATGTGTTCTCTTTGTGTAATTTTGCTGCAACAAAGAAATATAAGTGAAAACTGCAGGAGTTTAATAAAATATCTTTTAAAAATTCTCAATTAAATTTGAAGAAACACACAAGTAGCAAAAAACAAACAAAAATGACATCTGTATCCTTTTCTATTTATGGGACATAAGTAAAGCTATTTGCAAGGTGATAATAGAGAAGAAAAAGCTCAGAAAAGCCTTTGAAAAGCTCACAATGGAGTTTCAGCCTAAATTTCTCTCCTCCCCCATTACCATCTCTCCTTTCACTTGCTGAATTTGATTTAATTTAGTCTTGATGGTTACTTGGACACAACACACTGCTTTGTACATTCCTGTCGCAAATTTGTTTTCCTTCATTTTAAAACTCAGGCTGGAAAAGCTAGTGTGTGTGTGTGTGTGTGTGTGTGTGTGTGTGTGTTGCTGTTACATAAAGAGGAGAATAGAAGAAGAGAGCTGGTATAGTATATGAATTACACATGTTGAGAATATTTAGCATGGACAATCTTGGAGCAGATGTGTCTGATGTATTCAAACATGTGCATATTCAAAAATCACAAGAGGTGTTAGGAAAGCTGATCAGTTCTTTCCATACTTCCTGCCCTAGAATGTCAGAACAAAGGATCACTTGATGAATTTGAAGGATAGAAATATATGGGGGAGGGGATGTGAAATGAAAGGAAATTCCACTTCACATTGCATTTATTCAACCTTCTGAATCTGCTTCTGTGGAAATCTCTGATTTAATACTGTAGTTGGATTTTAATAAGGTTAATTTTCTTATTAAATGATTTTCTTATTGACTGATTGTGCCACTTGTAGAAGGTTTAGCTGAGATTATGAAAACAATAATACAGCCTCAAGCTTTGGGTTATAAACCATCCTGGAATGATTAACTTGATTCTGTGCATAGTGTTGGGAGAGTTATTAGAGGGAATGCTTGAGTTTGTTTTCCTTCCACAAAATCGGTGTTTTCAGATAATTATTGATCTGGACAGACCTTTTTGCTTTAGAAAATCCTATTCTTGACAACCTGAAATCAACTTTTTTTTGAAGAGACAGTTTCATTTTGGTGGTAAGCTGTTATTTTCTAAAGCATTATGGTTAAACCCCATTTTTTAAAATTTATACTTTTGTTCATTATAAAAGTAACACACTTCATATAATGTAGAGAATTAGTAAGGAAAAATAGGTATTACCCAGACATAGCTACTGTTGACATTTCAATGAATTTTTCCATATTCTTATATTTCCTATACAAAGGATTTCTGTTTGCTTGGCGGCTGGCTTGTATAATGTATAATCATGCTTATTTAGAAGTTCACATCTTGCCTTTCTGATATTTTATGCTAAGTATTTTTTGTTATTGTGTCATCTGTGTAATCATTGCAAAGACTATGTAACATTTCATTGAGATCATAAAGCGAAGTTTCCTTAACTCTTCCACTATTTTTGAATATTTAACTTGTTTTCTGTTTTTTGCTATTGTTTAGAATAATTTTCTTGGAATAAATTCCTGCAAGTTACCAAGTCAAACAACATGAATATTTAAAAGATCACGCTAATTTGAAATGCAAATAACTAGGAGAAATAGATTGATAGGTTTGTTTGATTCCATCTTTCAATATTCACATAAGAAGGCACTTCTTCGGGTAAAGGAATAGCAGTTACATCAACTTAGTAAACTCATTTTTTTTTTTTTTTTTTTAGTAAACTGATGTCTGCTTCATTATAAAAATAGGATTTGAGGCCTCCATTGGGTATCAATGCTCTTAATAAACACTCATATCTTTCCAAGTGACCGTGATTTTTATAGGACATCAGTTTCCTAACTGGTTTATTGACTCGTCTTAGCAAATTTTGTCATTTTCACAAAACACATTCTCAAATTCTCCTCGTGGAAAGCATCTACAATTACTACCCTAAAGCTTCTTGATGGTATTTTCCTTTCACTACTTATGTAAAATTGAATTTGTTTTCCCTTTGCCTCTTAGGTGACAGCGTAAACTCACTCAGGCACACTCAAGGGCAAGTTCGCTAACACAAACAAAGGCAAGGGCTGCGGATTACCCATTAAGCAAGGTAAGCACAGGCTTACTTGTGCCTACTTACTAATCTTTCCACTATAAATTAGTCAGGAATTGTAAATTTGGAAAGAGGCTTTGATTCTGTAAGAAGGTGCTGTGGGTTTGGAGAGAGAGAGATGCCAGCCTTACCTAGAAGCAGAATCTTTGATGTGGTGAAAAACTGTGAAATTGTTCACTACAGATTAATCAGTAAGCACAAGTAAGTCTGTGCTGCTTACCTTGCTTATTGGATAATCCAACACTGAGAGGTCATTGGGCTGGATTTAAGAAAGAATATTTTACCATGGGGAAAAGTTTAAGTGGATTTTTAAAGATTTTGAAACAGAGTAATCAGAGCATTAAGCATTCATAGTCAGATAACTCACCCACAACTGCTCTGACTTGAGTTTTCCCTGTCACAGGAGCAAACATTCCATTGGGAGTGTCCTGGGCAGGTGCTAGGGCAATGGATATTGTCCCATCCCTGTAGTCCTGGAGTCCCCTTACATATTCCAGTAGCAGAAAGAGGAGGTCAATCACAATTTTATGTCTATGGTGAGAAAAGGACTATCTTCATTCTGTCTTTGAGATCCATCTCATCTTTTGCTCTGGACATGCACTTGTGACGTGATGTTAAGTCAGCTTATGTGCTAGTCTGCTGCATTGCACAAGTTTCCTATAAAGGGCATTCAGTTCTAGAGCTTTGTGAAGCCAGGGCTTGCAGGTGAAATTAAGGAAACAGTTGTCTTTGGCTTGGAAATTTTCATGGAAGGAAAATAAGGTGAAACTCTAAGGCAACCCACAGAAAGTTTTGTTAGTCCACTGTTGTATGGAATGAATTGCCAACTTTTAAACATGGGGGAAATTTGCATGAAAATTCAGATTTCTTATTTTTCTTTAAAAATGAAAATAGTGGCTTGCATTTCCATGGAGTAATAGTATGAATAACAACTATTCCTCCCACCATGATATTCTCTCCTGTTCACCATGGTTCGTACCACTTCCTAGTCATTTCTGACATTCCCTACTTCAGCTATTGACTTTCCTCTCTGGACCAAATAGTCATCTGAATTAAGATTGTACCTGGGAAGAATTGTGAGATGTAGCATCCTTTAAACAAATGGGACAATATCATGCCTTTCTCATGGATGCCACAGTCTTTTTGTTAGGAACCAATGCTGCTAGCTTTTCTCACTTCTTTAACCATAGCTGAATTCTCCAAAGCTATTTGCTTTTAAAATAGGAGCACTTACCTGTACAAATCCTGGGATATCCACCTGCACAATCACATAAACAATCCTGTTCACATTAACAATAGACTTGACTTCACATTTTCTTAAAGTACAGCATGGGAACTTTTTCCTTTTCATTAACCAAATTTCTGTGGGATGCTCTGTTCATTGCTTTAGTATATTGCTAATTCAGTCATTAAAAATTGATGTCTATAAGAAACTAGTGGCCATAGTTATTCAACCCTGAAGAGCAAAACTAGGGTGTAGGATGGGAAAGAAAGTTCCTTTTCAGCATAAAGCATTTCACAGTGTATCAATTTTTTTAAAAAACCACATAAAGATGTAATTTTCATTAACAGAAAACTAATGTTACTTTAAAATAACATATAATGATATATGAGAATGGATTTAACTTTAAATAAAAAGCCATGGTAAAATTACTTATGCAGCTGGATTCCAAATTTGCAAAATTATTATTTTATATGCATAAAAAAGTCTGAAAGGGAATAGTTCAAAATATTAGTTGTGATTCTCTTTAAGTAAGTGGATAACAAGTAAATTTTTTAAACATATTTATGTATTTTTAAGTATTACCATTATCATATTTAAAAATGTTAAAATTTCCAATGTCAGAATGAGAATAGATTGGCTTGCTTGAGCCTTTCTTTCACTTATGGCTCTATAATGACCAGCCCCCTTAAAGTATATGTTGTTTCTTATTTTGGGACATTTTATAGGAGAATGTTGTTCTAAGCCCTGCTTACTCACTATTACACCAATTGAAATGGCATTCCAATATCTGTCTTTAAAAAGATACCAGTTGTTAGTATAATGAGACTCTACTCTCTATTGATGAAATTCATTGCTCACACCAAACCATTAAATATTTTTGTTTCTCCCTTTGTAATGAAAGGAAGCATACTTCCTTTCATATCTCCAGGTCTGATGTGAGGCCAATCCATTTCAAAGACAGTATGACTGAGGAAAACCAGGAAATAAGAATGAGAGGGGAAGAATTTTATCTGATACTTACTGGTCTGTGACAGTTTTCAGCTAAATGGCAATTCTACCTCCCTCTTTCCCTTCTAAGGAGGCCTGGAGGCAGTGTTTAAGTGTTCAGCTGTTAATTGAAAGGTTGTCAATTTGAACTCACCAGCCACTCCACAGGAGAAAGATGTGGCAGTCTGCTTCTATAAAGATTACAGCCTAGGAAACCCTATATGGCAGTTTTATTCTGTCCTGTACAGTCACTATGAGTTGGAATTGATGTGATAGCACCAAGTTTGGTTTTTGGTTTTCTTTCCTTCTCAGTTTTGGGGAAGAGGGATGCATCAAAATGGCAAAAGGAGTTAAATGTAATTGATTCACAGGTACGGAGGTGAATTCCTCTTTCTATTGTTTGCTGCATGACTAAGCATTCCTACTAATAAAATGAGAAACTGAAGTGTCAATTACAAGAGCATTGTCAAAGTATGGACATATTTGTACGGAACATTTATTGTTTTATGAAGAGAAATATGCATTGCGTTAGTAAATGAAAGTTTTTTACTTTGAACTCTTACAGGTATTAACTATTATTTAATAACCAGAAAACCAGTGTAATAGGGGAAAAGAAACCCCAGATTTAAACAGGTTCAATAGAGACAATTTTATTAAGCCTTAGACAAAACCAAAAAGAACCAAACTCACTGTCATTGAGTCGGATTTGACTCATAGTGACCCCTCCTTGGGTTTCCAAGGTGGTATCAATTCGGAAGTATATTGCCCAATCTTCATTCCAAGGAGTGGCTGGTGGGTTTGAACCATCAACCTTCTGGTTAGCAGTCAAATGCCTTAGGCACTGTGCCACCAGAGCTCCCAGGCCTTAGATAGGACTAAGATAAACCAAAGACAATGATCCAGGATGAGGAAACCATCAACATGTACACAGTACAGAAAGATTAATGGCATTTACTGAGTCATGGCCATGGGCTAATTATATATAATTGAAAACAAAGGGAATCATCACAAAATCAGGACTGGTGGCAGATCGATTCATCATTGTTGCAGGGGGACAATAGAAGAGGGAAAAGACCATGATTGGGATACATACACGACTGAGGATAGAAAAGAGTTACAGGATTGCCTCTGGGCTTTGACTACATGGCTAAGTTATGGTTCAGATATGACTATGACTCATGACCATGTGATCTGAGTCCTATCCACAAGATGGCTACGAAACAATAGCAGAACCCCCAAATTAATTTGAATTAGAAAAGGACACACTCAGGCAAATTCCTCAGTTCTATTTTAAACTGCATTCTTACTGAGTGCAAACTGCCACTACCTAGGTTTTCCCTGGAAATTGTCTATAAGTAGATACAATGTTGAAAGTCAGAAAGAACTAAAATCCCATCTGAATTTATGTCAAGACTCAAAATGGAGTTAGGACTTCCATAGTAGACCACAACCTTCCACAAACCCCAAGTGCTGTAGAATTTAAGCTCTAATAGACCAGATGGAGGCCGAGAAGGAAGTGAGGTGGCGAGGTGGGTTTGGAGTGATCTGAGAGAGGCCAGGAGGGAAACGAGGTGTGGTGGCAGATTTGGAGCAGCCTGAGGTAGACTGGGAAGGTAGCAAGAAGGGATGGCAGGTTTGGAGTGGCTAGGGAGACGAGGAAGTGAGCAGAGCAGTTTGGAACAACTAATGGAGACGAACTTGTCTGTCAGTTTGTTGTACAGTGGTGGTTGCTAAGACAGACTCAGAAGAAGGAAGAGGCCATCCACTTCTCAAAGAATTGGCCAATGAAAACCTTATGAATAACAGGGAAACACTGATATATTACTGGAACACTTTGTGAACAGCCCTGAAATATTGTTTAATACAGTGCCAGAAAATGAGCTCCTCAGGTCGGAAGGCACTCAAAATACAACTGAGGAAGAGATGCCCCCTCAGAGTAGAGCCGACCTTAATGATATAGATAGAGTAAAGCTTTCAGGACCTCCATTTGCTGATGTGGCATGACTCAATGTGAGAAGAAACAGCTGCAAACATGTGTTAATAATCAGAACATGGAATGTACAAAGTATGAATCTAGGAAAATTGGAAATTATCAAAACTGAAATAGAATGCATAAAGATCAATATCCTAGGCATTAATGAGCTGAAGTGGAATGGTTTTAGCCATTTTAAATCAGACAATCATATGGTCTACTATGCCAGGAATGACAAGTTGAAGAGGAATGGGTGACAATCATCATCTCAAAGAATGTATCAAGATCTATCCTGAAGTACAATGCTGTCAGTGATAGGATAATATCCATATGTTTTCAAGGAAGACCAGCTAATACTACTATTATTCAAATTTACACACCAACCACCAAAGCCAAAGATGAAGAAAATGAAGATTTTTACCAACTCCTGCAGTCTGAAATTGACCAAACATGCAATCAATATGTGTTG
>NW_006922083.1:2092757-2096245 GCF_000298275.1 Orycteropus afer afer | reverse complement strand
ATCAGATTGACTACATCTGTGGCAAGAGGTGATGGAGAAGTTCAATATCTTCAGCCAAAACAAGGCCAGGAGCTGATTGTGGAACAGACCATCAGCTGCTCATATGCAAGTTCAAGTTGAAGTTGAAGACAATTAAAATAAATCCATGAGAGCAAAAATATGATGTTGATTATATCCCTCTTGAATTTAGAGATCATCTAAAGAATAGATTTGACACATTGAACACCAATGACCAAAAACCAGAGGAATTGTAGGATGACATCAACATCATCCATGAAGAAAGCAAAAGGTCATTAAAAAGACAGGAAAGGAAGAAAATACCAAAATGGATGCCAGAAGAGACTCTGAAACTTGCCCTTGAACAGATAATAGCTAAAGCAAATGGAAGAAATGACATTAAAAAGAGCTGAACCAAAGATTTCAAAGAGCAGCTCAAGAAGACAAAACCAATTATTATAATGAAATGTGCAAATACCTAGAGTTAGAATACCAAAAGGGAAGAACATGCTCAGCATTTCTTAAGCTGAAAGAACTGAAGAGGAAATTTAAGCCTCGAGTTGCAATATTGAAAGATTCTATGGGTAATATATTGAATGACACAGGAAACATCAAGAGAAGATGGAAGAAATACACAGAGTCACTGTACCAAAAAGAATTGGTCAATGTTCATCCATTTCAGGAGGTGGCATATGATCAAGAATCAATGGAATTGAAGGAAAAAGTCAAAGCTGCACTGAGGGAAATGGTGAAAAATATGGCTCCAGGAATTGACAGAATACTCATTCAGATGTTTCAAAAAATGGATACTGTGCTGGATGCACTCACTCGGCCATGCCAAGAGATTGGGAAGAGAGTTACCTGGCCAACTTACTGGAAGAGATCTATATTTGTACCCATTCCAAAGAAAGATCCCACAGAATGTGGAAATTATCGAACAATATCATTAATGTAACACACAAGTAAAATCTTGTTGAAGATAATTCAAAAACAGTTGCAGCAATATATGGACAGAGAACTTCCAGAAATGCAAGCTAGATTCAGAAGAGGACATGGAACAAGGGATATCATTGCTGATGTCAGATGGATCTTGGCTGAAAGCAAAGAGTACCAGAAAGATGTTTACTTGTGTTTCATTGACTATGCAAAAAAATTTGATTGTGTGGATCATAAGAAATTGTGGATAGCATTGAGAAGAATGAGAATGCCAGAATATTTCATTGTACTCATGAGGAATCTGTACACAGTCCAGGAGGCTGTCATTCAAACACTACAAGGGGATACTGTGTGGTTTAAAATCAGGAAGGGAGTGTGTCAGGGTGGTATCCTTTCATAATACTTATTTAATCTATATGCTGAGTAAATAATCCGAGAAGCTGGGCTATATGAAGAAGAACATGGCATCAGGATTGGAGGAAGATTCATTAACAACCTGCAATACGCATATGACACAACTTTGTATGCTGAAAGTGAGGAAGATTTGAAGCACTTACTGATGAAGACTGAAGACTACAGCCTGCAATATGGATTACACCTCAATATATATATATATATAAAAAATCCTCACAACTGGACCAATAAGCAACATCACAATAAATGAGAAAAGATTGAAGTTGTCAAAGACTTAGTTTTACTTGGGTCTAGAATCAACATCAATGGAAGCAGCAGTCAAGACATCAGATGACGTGTTGCATTGGGCAAATCTTTTGCAAAAGACCTCTTTCAAGTGTCAAGGAGCAAAGATGTCTCCTTGAAGACCAAGGTGTGCCTAACCCAAGCCATGATAATTTCAGTTGCTTCATATACTTGTGAGAGCTGGACAGTGAATAAGAAAGACCGAAGAAGAGTTGGTGCTTTTCAGTTGTGGTGTTGGTGAAGAATGCTGAAAGTACCATGGACTGCTAAAAGAACTAACAAATCTGTCCTGGAAGTGCAGCCAGAATGCTCCTTGGAGGCAAGAATGGCCAGGCTTCCTCTGAGCTACTTTGGTCATGTTGTCAGAAGGGACCATTCTCTGCAGAAGGATATCATGCTTGGTCAAGTGGAGGGTCAATGAAAAAGGGGAAGGCCCTCAACAAGGTGAATTGACACAGTGGCTGCAGGAATGGGCTCAGGTATAGCCAGGAGGATGAGGCTGGCACAGGAAGGGTCAGTATTTTATTCTGCTGTAGATAGGGTCGCTATGAGTTGGAGATGACCTGATGGCACCTAACAACAACAGCAATAAATAGACCAGATACCAGGTTTAAAAAAATAGACATTGGGGAGTTCCAGTAAGATGGAGGAATAGGCAGACAAGCAACACAGACCCTCTCCAACAAAGAAAAGAAAAACCAATTGACAGAGATACAGAAGATAATCCTGGAGCCCTGAGCTTTGAAAGAGACTATGCAGAAGTAGATTAGGCACCAACTAGTGGAAAAACCTGAAAGAAACCAGTGAGTACAAAGACAGTCAGAGCTGTGGACTATCAGCTACTCTGATGGGACCAGTAGCCTGAATGTTTCCACGTGGTGTTGGGACCTGAGAATTGACCTAATTCAACCCTGGTCACTGGGGCTGCAGGGACGACTGCGCTGGTGGCCTATGACTAGGAAGGGAAACAGCAAGGAAGCAGACAACTGGAGCTCTTGACTTTCCACTGTCTAGAGGCCGCAGCCATTTTTATTGTTTACAAATGGCAGCCATTTTGGATATTTAAAGTGACCAAGGGCACAGCCATTTTGAATCTTTACAAGTGGCAACCATTTTGGATTTTAAAGTGATAGCATTCTCATTCAGATTCCAGGGACCTAAGAATAGCCTCTGTTTGCCAAGGTCGGCAGAGACAAAGGAGAGGCTGACAATAGGAAAGAAGACAGGTGGTGAGTGTGTAAGTGCTGTCAACTAGAGAATAGAGGAGCACAGTATCCTACTTGCGTAGATAACATACAAATAAAACAAAGAAAATGAAAATTGTGGGCAAGTCATTCCAACATACAATCACCAATTAAATATAAACACAAAAAAGTCACAATACCTCAGAGACAATAGAGCATCACAGTCCACACAAAGAAGCAAGATAAAGCAGGAGAAACAAGGGACCAAGATACAGACCCAAACACATCCCTGAGGAAGAGGCAGCATTGGAACTCCCTGATAAGGATTTCAAAAGAATTATGTTCAGGTACCTTCAACAAATTGAGAGACAGATCAAGAAAAACACAGAGAAAATCCTAGAACAATTTTGAAAGACAGTACAAGAAAAAAATGACAAAATAAATGAAAAATTAGATATGATACAAAATCTACATACAGAAATCCAGAAGATTAATACTAAATTTTCAAAAATAGATAAGCATTGAATGGGCAAAGGAGCAGAATTGATGCAATGGAAGACAGAATTAGGGAGATTGAAGGCAAATACCTGAACACTTTATTGGAAAGGGATAAATCAGAAAAAAAATCAAAACAAAATGAAGAAAACCTAAGGTGCATGTGGGATGCCATCA
>NW_006922083.1:2078825-2092143 GCF_000298275.1 Orycteropus afer afer | reverse complement strand
AACTTCTAGATGGTAGGGAAGTCAAGACAACTACAAGATAGAATGGACTGTTCAAAACTTGGGATGAAAACTGTAAATCACAGGGTAACCTCAAAGAAAAATGATAAAACTTCACATCAAAAAAGAGGACCAGCACAAATATTCAGCAAGTACTAAAACATTAGCAATGAAGGAAGTGATGAGACGATTCATAAAAAAACAAGCTCAGGATAGAAAATTATATAGAACAAAGAAATCAACACCACGAAAAAGCACATAACAAAAATGACAGCAACAAATTCATATTTGCCAATAATTTCATATCTGGCATGGGACTTATCTCTAGAATTTATAGCAGAAGAGTGGATGACCAAACTATGGTACATACACATAATGGAATGCTATGCAACATTAAAGAATAATGTAGAGTTTGCAAAACACCACATAATATGGATGAACTTGAAGGACATTATGCTGAGTGACATAAGTCAATCACAGGACAAATATAGTATTAGTTCCTTGTTGTGGAGGGTCAAGGAAAGGTTTATATATGGAGGGAAATTTTCTTTGTTGATTGTCAGGGGTGGGAGGGGAGGGGAGGGGAGGGAACACTGTAAAAAAATGCATTGACCCATGTCACTTCAGTTTTGTGTATTTCACTGTACATAAATTATATTTTAATAAAATGCATTTTAAAAAATAAACATCAAACTCTAACAATACCCACTGAAATAATTCAATTTGATATTAAAAGGCAGAGATCTCAACGAGGAGAATGTTTCAAGACCTCTCACTGATTTATTTATTTTACCGAGCAAAAGCACTGTGTTGGATCAAAGTTAAGCTGATTACCAGCACGTATTTACACATCCCTAAGCAGAGGCTAGGATCTTTATAAACATCTCTTGCGTTCTTTCTGGAGATGGAACATGGATCTCCCATTTAGAAGACCTTTTAAATTATTCTTACCAAATCACTGAGCAAGTTTGAAATGACTTTACAGAAAAGTGTCTCCCCCAGGTATCAGTTTTGCCCCGGTGCCCATAGCGCTCCATCCGCTTGATCGGCTCTAGAAATCCTCTCCCTGGCTTCATCTCTTTTGCAGCCCCTACTTCAAATGCTGACGATAAAGGCCATTCTCCCAGGCATATTTTCTAGCTGCAGCTATTAGCATTTTCTCTTCATTCTTTTTTGCAACTAAAAAAAAAAAAAAAAAATAGAGCTCTTTCCCAAAATCTTTGCATTCCTTGGGGCTGCAAATGGGACTACCTGTAAGTCATTCTGCTCCCCTCAATTTCCAGAGGGCGGAAAAAGACAGCCACTGTGTTCTTTGCCCCAATGGCTTTATATTCCTGCATCCATTGAAAAGCATCCCTGAAACACAATTGTCACATTTTAAGCAAGTTGTTGAAAATGAGAATTAGAAATTTCTAATCTTTTTTTTTTTTTCCCTTAATAAAAGGGATTCTGTTTTGCCAACCTTTTCTCTAGGGTAGAGAAGTTGTCTGAGTCTGACAAGTGTCTTTCCCTTTGTGGCAGAAAGACCCAGAGTGACATGAAGACAGCCAGATATGGACCAGAGCTGACTTGTTCCTTCCTTCGTTAACTCAATGACCATGAAAAATAAACTTTCCTGACACAGTTTTGTGGTTCACTGCTTTTATTCCCCCTGTTCTCTATCAGCACAGAACAACTTTTAACTCCACCTCAGTAATTAGCCAGCCTCAGACAGCTGAAATTTAAGTCCCCCTGAGAAGCAGTAAAATTTTTTTAAAGAGATATGACTAAAACCATTAGCCTATAGCACAGTTTTAGTAGTTTGTAAAATCTCTACTTTTTCTTTAAAAATTTTTCTACTTTGAATTTGAAGAAACCAGAACCTGCAAAGAGTAATAAATATTTAATTTTTCATAAATGGTTACTGATTTGTTTAAGCCAATTTGTAAATAATCCAGCCTACAAAGAGAAATTACTCACTTGATCCGATTACTCTACCTTTTAACAATCTAATTTCTAGAAACATCAGACATTCAGTATTTTCCCCTAAGAATCTTTTTCTTTCAGGCAAAATGTCAGTCACCATATTAAAATCCCTAAAAAGCAGATTGGTGATCAAGACAAAAACCATACTATATACATCAGGGGCAGCCATCTTACTTTCTTCTTGCCACACATGTGAAGGAAGGCTGGCTTCTCATGTAATCCATCAACCATGCTTTAAATGAGCCAGCATAACACTGGTACATTTCAAAATCACCAACAAGGCCAACTTTGGGGAAGATTTACGTATTTCTCCTCTATTCCAGTCTTCTTTCTCAATAGCTCATCTCCTGAGTCTCTTTCCACGCGCTAGCACCCAGCACCCCATGGCTCTTCCTCTGTCCTTCATCTAGTTCTATAACTTCTACTCCAGATTCACTGTTTCTCCCTCTCTACTCTTGCAGAGCTCCCAGCCTCCCCAAACCTCCTTGAAATGTATCCAAGATTCTTGCCACTCTCTAGGTCAGCCTCTTGGTGCGAACTAATCATCTAACACACCAATCTTAATTCAAGTTCTAGTAGAGTATCTGAGAAAACCTATTGGTCATCTCTGTCTTCGAGAGCCTCTGAGAAACAATATCCTGTCTTTGCCAATATCCTAGAAATGAGTCTAACAGCCCAATCATGACAAGAAGGTGGCTGCCAATTTCTACCAAGTAAGAGTCTGGCCCTGGCCATAAGTTTGTGTGTAGAAAACCAAATTCAGCTTAGTAGACCTAGTATTTACCTATCCTAAAATTATTTAATCAGAGGTCCTGTTAATACTTCTTTTCTATCATGTTTTATAAGCACAATTCTCCAAACTTCTTTATACTTTTCCATTTTCAGCTACAAGAGCCCTTCTCAAATATACTCTCACTCTACACAGGTGTTTTGAGATGTCACAAGAAATTTGTTAGCAGTAATGGTTTTTCTGAAGCCTGCAAAGTATTTGCTTTGCTTTTTCTAAGAAGAGAGGTTTCCAGGCTATTGCAACCATCTCACAGTCTTGTTACAACTAGAATAATCCTGACAGCACTCTTGGGAGTGGGCTGCACCTGTGAAAGTCATATACCATGGATGATAAGGAAGAAAAAAATGGTGACTAACTTTGTACTACAACATTCAGTCCATTACTTGACTATAAGAGCGATTATTGTGTCATTTATCCCAATGGACTCCTTTTGGACTAAACCATATGCCTAGAGGAACAAGGTATATAATTCATGGGAAGGGATAGGGCATGGTGGTGACTTTGTGACCTAAAGAACATATCAGATCAAAAGGGTGCAACAGCTTGCTGAGTGAAGTAACTGAATCATTAATGGACAGATATTGTATGATCGCCTTATATGAAATATCTACAACAGGCAAATGCATAGAAAACAAAATTTATTAGTGATTACCACCGGAGGGAGGGAGGAGATAAGGGGGAATTATTGTTTAGAAAGCACTGAGTTTCTGCTCATGGTGGTGGAAAATTTGGCAACACATACTGGAGATGGTAGCACAACAAAATTAATGTAATCAACGTCACTGAATTGTACACGTAAATAATGTTGAATTGGCAAACGTTGTGTTACATATTTAACACAACGTTTGCCAATTCAACATTCTTTACATTAGTGTTATATATATTTTTACTACAACAGAAAAAAAAAAGAAGGGCAGCAGCTACTCCACTCCAGCTGATTGCTGTTATGAGAGAAAACAAGTTCAGTGTTGCCAGCACTTCCAATTTTTCCAAAGAGACTAGAAATGCAGATTTTAATGTGGAATCTCTCCATTTGTAAACATAAGCATGTATGTAAAACTTAGAACCTAATTAACAATTTGTTAAACTCTGTTTGGGCCAAATGAAACACAGCTAGCCAGATTGGTTTGCAGTCCACTGGTTTGCAATCTCTGAATTAAATAAAACATTAACTAGCAAGACTCATTTGGAAACCATTTAACATTCTAAGATGAGCCAGTCCCTGGCTTCAAGGAACAATAAGGGAGAGAAGATAAGCACCAAATGCTGGTAACTATAGGCAAAATATGGCAAATTGTCCTGGAAAAGCACAAAGCACCTTTCAGCCAGAAGTGGAGCAAGCAGAGTGGAGAGAACCCCTGTTTTAGCCTCTCTTTTGTCTGCATCTGCATCTTTTCCTTTTGCTTCTGACAGGGACCAAGAAAAGTTCCACAGCTGGGTCCTCCCTCATCAGAGAAACTTCCTCCCATAAATCCACTCAGGATTCAAGAACAAAGCAAAGACTTCTTAACCACTAGCCCATTAGGTGACTTATGGACAAAACCCCACATGCACAAGGGTTGCATGTGGATGACATATTTACACAGAGTAGGAAAAAACTTCCACTTCCTCCCAGCAGTTGTAAGCTCATGCTAGATTGTGCAAACTTGGCAACCAGATTGTGCAATGGCTTTTATCCCCCCGCCATTCTCTCCGCTGGACACTCTTTGTAGGACACAATCTGGAAGCTTGACCAAGTAGCCCAGCTCCTTACCAACCTAGGTGCCCATCTCTAGATGTGCTTTTCTGGAGCCTGATAAAATATAGACTGTGTTGAAAATTATTTTCCTGCAGCCTCCCTACCTGCCCTGCGGATGGAAATCAGGAGCCCTTGGGATGTAGAGCTATTTAAAAATAAATGTGGCATATGTAACCATAGCAAGCGATTATATCAATTCTAAATGGACTTTGCCCTAAGAAAAATAAAACTCCAAGCTTTGGGGTTTTATTTCATTTACCAGAACCCAAGTGAATTGAGCGTGATTGAAGTGCCTGTGTTTGGCTGGGCTCCTCTAAGTAATGCTGGCTTGTTGGACTGGTTTGAGTGGACCCAGCTGTAAAACTAAGAAGCCCCTCTGGACACACTCTCCTCCCAGATGCCAAAAATACCTCCTCTTTGAGAAGCTGGAGAAATAATTCTGCTCCAACAATAGGACATTCTTTCTTCTTGAAGGCTTTATTTTTTCAGGGAATAGGAGTGGAGCAGAAGGTTATTCTTTGCCACAAGGCAATGCCCAGAGCAGGGCAAAGACCTAACCTAGTTAGGAGACTGGGAATTTGATCCAGCACCCCAAAGAGAAAATTGTTCCATATTTCTCTTTAGACACAGCACCCTTGCCCCTATGGCACATCTACCACATGTGTGCTTGTGTGAGTGTGTGTGTGCACACGGATAGGTGTTGTCAGATGGGGATGAGAAGAACGAAGATTCTTGGAACCTGCATTTGTTTTATTTCTGAGGCCATCTCACTCACAGAGTTTTTTCAAAAACCTCAGTGCTAAAATTTTCACCAAGCCATAGTACAGCAGCATTATGCTGTAGGAGGTATGTTCATTCTCCTTCTACACATTGCTTTGCCGATTGTTGTGTAGTTATAATCTCCTGTGGAAACGTTTCCCCTCCTTTATTTTTCTCTCAGAGTGTACTCAGCAGCCCTCCCATACATCCTTGTAAAACGGATGTATCCCAGTTTTATTTTAGCTCACCACTTAGTCTGAAACTCTTGCTTCTTGATTCAATTTGAACAACTGTGAGAGTTCAGATTGAAACAAAACAAAAAAGCATTACCTTTCTGTCTGATGTTGACTTTCAAATTGGCTAGAGGGCTCCTGGGATTAAACCAAAGACATGTAGTATCTTCTTGTAAGAATCATTTTTCCCCCTTTCTTTTTAATAGAAAATTTCTGACTGAGACAAAGAGGCTAAGAGAGTCTTTGGAAAAATCAGAATATCTCGTGTGTCTATTCCAATGAAAAATAAAAAAGAAAACCCAACCTTGTACCATACCTCGGTCCAGTACAGTAACCATGAACTTATGAAATTAGGAGAGGTAATTCATCTCACTGGGGGATCTTAGGTAATTAAACAAGTGCTGCAAAACCAAGCTACAAGATTTAAGCTGTTGCTAGGGATGCACAGTCCATCCCTTCCCAGGAAAGAAGGTGAAAATATGCATTCCGTTGGCAAAAAGAAAGCTTTCAATTTGATTCAGTACTCATTTATAGCATTTGCTACTTTTTGTCTGTCACATTTGAGCTTATCTTCCTTATTCAAGCAATAAGGAAGCAGTGTGATAGCTTGTTATGTCAAAGTTGTGAAGGAAGTGTATACCTAGCTGAAGAAAGCATGTCATTATTTTTCTTAATTATTTCTGAAATGTCATCTCCGATACCATCCAGCCTTTTGTAACTATGAAGAGAAAATTGAATAACCACCGATTTCCCAAGAACTGCTTTAAGAAGTTTGCAGTCAATTTTTTTTCAGATGGCCATGAAACAATTCAATGATATGGGTAAGCTTGCAGGATGATAGGAGACCCATTACATGTAATCAGGAAAAATATATTATGGTGTATACAGGCAGACTGTTTCACGTAGTTCAGTTAGTTTAGGTTAAGAAATGTTTTCTCTCAGGAAATGCCTTTAAACCAGGGCTACACTTTATTTAATGATGTGGAAAAATTCCACAAACTATCCTTATGAGAAATGTATTTAATTTTCTCTTTTTAAGCCAGTCAGCAAGTAAAGTGAGCTGCATATTGCTCACATTACTAACACCGCCTGGCAGAGCATATTGAAATATGCCTGGTCATGCACATTCAGAGGTAATGTTAGTTGGGAGCACTTGGTATGGTTGCTTAGCACTTCCAGAAACTGATTGACTTCAGCTGCTGAAAATGTCTGTCTGGGTATTGACAGATGTTGAAACCCAGAGTAAACTCCCCTTGCCTTTTTTTTGTCCCTCAATACAAAGAAATAAACAGAAGTGCATCTTGGCATCACTAAACAACACCCTCATCTTCTCCCAGCTCTGATGATTGCACTGAAGAAAGAACATTTACACTATGATCTAAAAGGGCAGTTATCAACCTTAGCATCATCAGGGTAGGGGAGAGAACAAAAAGGCTCAGGAAATATGACCGAACTTGAAGTTTGTAACTTACTTTCCTTCCACTCTGGCCACGATCTTAACTCAATTTATCTTTTGCAGGGTTTAATCACAAGCAGGTCACACTGTGTCCTTCCCTGGGTCATTCAGTTTCTCTCTCTGACCTTTGGGAGAGGATGGGCTTGCTCCACTCTGCTCTATAAACACTGCAAGGCAATAATGACATTCTGTAAATATGTGGTATTCAGCTATGAAAGCTACCGAGTTGGCAGTGATAAAACAGTGTGCTAAATTATCTTTCCCCCCTATATTTACAATTTGCAAACTCTAACTTTTATCCCAGGTAAAAAGTAAACTGTGAAGGTAGGCTGATTTTTGATAGAGGCAATTATGATTAATTTAAAAAAAAAAAATCATGGTGTCAAATGAAATATATCTAATTTATTTAAGATTTTCTGTCTTATTTGACCTTCACTCTGGCTTCCAGCTCAAGGCTACTTGCTTGAACACTACAAAGAGTATGTGTGTTTTTCAGAAGTCAGATATGCAAAGGATGAATAGTATGGGCAGGGCTGCTTAGGCATTTTAATTCTGTTAAAGCTGTCACAGGATTGTAGAGAATCAACTCCTATAAATGTTAAATATGTACACTGAGCCTGAAGTCCTTACATGATCAGTAAATTAATAGAAAACCTATGTGCTAACTCAGGGTATGAGTACAATAAAATGGTAGACCTTGACCCTGGTAAAGATATTAATCGTGCTTACTTATATTCCCCCATGAAGTTAATTGTTGGGAATATTCAGTATGCTCTCTTAACCAAGGTGTCAGCTGTCTGTCAAAAATGAAGCGTTGTTGTTACATAAGAATAGTTACCATGCTCCAGGATGCTGCTTGACATTTGGCCATGGGTAAACCTTGGAGTCTATGACTGGTGCAGACAGTCACTTGAAGCCAAGTGTCGGACCTTAGCTTAATCCAATGGGAACAAAAAGGAACCAGTGTCCTGCACACAGTATATCAACTCTTTGACTTGGGACAGATGTTATCTTATGCTCAATAGACATTATTTTACACAAAGCTTATTCTGGCCTTCCTGACCAAGGACCAGGAGTTTCTCTTAAAGAAAAACTTTGCAAGAAGAATAAAGCTCTCTCATGAATGATCACGTCTTGGGTCCCCTTCAACAAGTATCCAGTTTAATCAGCAGCCAATATCTGATAATTCAAAATAAGTTGGCTATTGATTTCATCATACAATAACAAAAGGTACTCTTTCCAAGATGATATTGTCAAACAAAGGAAATAAATGTAATCTTTCCTGTAAGTAACCAACTATTGTCCTATAGTTTTTGCTAGCTTCCAATTACCTGAAAGAATGAAGTTTGTTTTTTTAAAAAATAGAAGTAGAAGCAAATATAATTAATGATCATAAAAATATATACTTCAGTACTGTAATCTTTGATGCAATAGTCTACAACTCTATACATGGTGAAATATTAGTTCTTATTTTTCACTAATTTTCCTGGTCATTAATTTCATACAGTGTCTCTTTTCTCTCCGTGGCGCAGATAAGATGAAATGTAGAACCACTCAGACTTCAATGAGACTTTGAATATCCCAATAGAATTTCTAATAATTTTTCTATATTCCAGAATAAAATAATGCTAGACGTTCAATTTCATACCATGTATTGGACCATCCATCTTACTGTCTTTATTTGGAGTTCAATATCAGAGTGGTTGGTTTAACTCTATTGCACTTGGCTATTCTAAATCTTTTTGAGACACCATAGTTAATTATTCTCCTTAAGATAAATAGCATACTTGTCTTAATATTGGTATGTTATAATTTTTTTTCAACCATCTTTCCTCATTGTAAAAATAATACTTAACTGTGGAACAAAATTTTTTTGGGGTAAAAAAACAGAAAACTACAAGCCACTTTTAGAAATAATGCTGGATTAATTATTTTCTCCCCATTTTTTGTCCTTCCCCAGAAAGAAAGTATTTAAATTGAATATTGATTTTCTTTTTTTACCTCAGACTATATCAAGATTATAACTGCATATTGATTCAATTAATCGTTGAAACAAGTGTTTTTAGAATTCAGGAGGCTAAGAGTTTTCTAATTTCTTGCATCTCTCGAGGGCAGAACACATTTCTTATTTCCAGAAATAATTTCTCTGCACTAATAGATGATGGGACCCAATTCTCAAACCTTTATTCAAGAAAAAAAGTCCCAGTGGAATGTGATGTTTAGTAAGAACATAGAATTGAGGCTGTATTTTATGTCTTGACCAGTAAGATGGCCATTCACTTGTGAGTCCTCCTGGGACCTCACAATGAATACCATCTGGCTTTGGAGGTTTGGAACACTTACATGTCTTAAGTGTTACGTAATGACTTTCTGGAAGATTTTATTCTCCCTAAAATTATACTAAAAATTATTGCAGGACAAATGTCTGTTTTACCTTAACCTTCTTTTGTTGAAATTGTATCTCAAATTCTCAGCTTTGCATCATATTCTTTGTGAAACTTTAGCAACAGAGATTTCATCCAGTTTCTAAACTACAATATGTAGTTTTCATAAAGCTTTTCAACGATCTATTCTTTGTAGCATTTGTTTATCTATCCCATAATATCTAAGCTTAAATATCTATATTTAATACCCAGTGGCAATAATTATGGCCAGGTAGATTTTTATTTTCTACCTTATTATATTTCATTTTAACCAATTTCTGTTTTCTTTCTGAAAAAGTCATTTCTCTGCTTCATCACACAGGGATTGCTCTCTCTTGACCTTACACTTTACTTTGCAAAAGTATAGTGACCTTCAGTGCTTTTAACTCAACATGCTTATTCATTTCCAAGGCTGATTCTGGGCTGCTGGAATTTTTTGTTTATTTGTTTCTTGCTTTTTTTTTTTTTAATCTTTTCTCTATAATAAATTTATCTAGTGTGCTGTTCTTGCTGCTGCTTACAACATCAAGAGTTATAGAATTGGAGACTCTCGTTATGGAAAGACATCTCTAAGTTCATCTAGCTTATTAGCATGCCACTTGTTGTTGAGTCGATTCAACCCATGGTGATCCTTATGTGTTACAGAGTAGAACTATACTCCATAGGGTTTTCAATGACTACTACTTTCAGAAGTAGATTACCAAGACTTTCTTCCCAGGTGTCCCTGGCTAGATTCCAGCTGCCAACCCGTAGGTTAGTAAATGAGCACTTAATCCTTTGTGCCACACAAGGACTACTTCTTCTAGTATGTTGTTGTTGTTAGGTGCCATCTAGTTGGCTCCAACTCATAGTGACCCTACGTACAACAGAATGAAACACTGCTTGCTCCTGCGCTATCCTCAATCCTTGCTATGCTTGAGCCCTTCATTGCAGACTCTATGTCAATCCATCTTGTTGAAGTCTTCTCCTTGTTCACTGACCCTCCACTTTACCAAGCATGATATCCTTCTCCAGGTCCCATCTGACCACAAGACCAAAGTAGGTGAGACTAAGTCTGATCATTTTGATGTCTGAAAAGCATTTTGGCTGCACTTCTTCCAGGACAGATTCATTCATTCTTCTGGTAGTTCATGGTATTTTCAGTATTCTTTGCCAATACCACTATTCAAAGGTATCAACTCTTCTTCAGTCTTCCTTATTCATTGTCCAGCTTTCATATGCATATGAGGGGATCGAAAACACCATGGATTGTGTTAGCTACACCTTTGTCTTCCAACTGGCATCTTTGCTGTTCAGCACTTTAATCAGGTCTTTTGCAGCAGATTTGCCCAGTGCAATATGATGTCTGATTTCTTGACTGCTGCTCCCAAAGGTGTTAATTGTGGATCCAAGTAAAATTAAATTCCTGACAACCTCAATCTTTTCTCCATTTATCATGATGTTGCTTATTGGTTCAGTTATGAGGATTTTCATTTTCTTTATGTTGTTGTTGTTATTGCTGGTACTGCCGAGTCATCTCTGACTCACAGCAACCCAGCGCACAGCAGAACAAAACACTGCCTGGTGCTGTGCCAGCATCACAATCCTTGCTATACCTGAGCCCATCATTGCAGCCACTGTGTCAATCCATCTCGTTGAGGGCCTTCCCCTTTTTTGTTGACCCTCCACTTTGTCAAGCATGATATCCTTCCCCAGAGAATGGTTACTTCTGACAACATGATCAAAGTAGGTGAGACAAAGTCTGGCCATTCTTGTCATTTTCTTTATGTTGAGGTGTAATCCATATTGCAGACTGTAGTCTTTGGTCTTCATTGTTAAGTGCTTCAAGTCATCTTCACCTTCAGCAAGCAAGGTTATTTCATCTGCATGTCTCAGGTTGTTAATGAGTCTTCCTTCAATTCTGATGTCACATTCCTCTCCATATGGTCCAGCTTCTCAGATTATTTGCTCAACATACAGATTGAATAAGTGTCATGAAAGGATACAACCCTGACTCACTCCTTCCTGATTTTAAACCATGCAGTATCCACTTGTTCTGTTTGAAAAATAGCTTCTTGGTCTATGTACAGTTTCTTCATGATCACAATTAAGTGTTCTGGAATTCCCATTCTTCTCAACGTTATCCATAATTTGTTACTATCCACACAGCTGAATGCATTCACATAGTCAATAAAACATAGGTAAACATCCTTCTGGTAGTCTTTGCTTTCAGCCAAGATCCATCAGACATCAGCAATGATATCCGTCTTTCCACATCCTCTTCTAAATCCTGATTGAATTTCTGGAAGTCCCCATCAATACACTGCTGCAACCGTTTTTGAATGATCTTCAGCAAATTTTACTTGTGTGTCATATTAAAGATATTGTTGTATAATTTCCACATTCTGTTGAATTACCTTTCTTTGGAATGGGCACCAATATTGATCTCTTCCAGATAGTTGGCCATGTAACTGTCTCTCACATTTCTTGCCAAAAAGGAGTAAATGCATCCAGCACTACATTCATTTGTTGAAACATCTCAGTGGGTATTCTGTCAATTCCTGGAGCCTTGTTTTTCACCAGTTCTCTTAGTGCAGCTTGGACTTATTCCTTTACAAAATATTCCTTGAATTTTTTCCTCCTTTAATACCATTGGTTTCTGATAATGTGCTACTTCCTGAAATACTTGAACATTGACCAATTCTTTTTGGTTTGATGACCCTGTGTAATTCTTCCATCTTCTGTTCATGCTTCCTGCATCATTCAACATTTTGCCCATAAAATCCTTCAGTATTGCAAGTTGAGGCTTGAATTTTGTTTTGAAAAAATTTTTATTGTGATTTGGGTGAATTTTTTTTTTTTAACTGTGCTTTGGGTACAAATTGACAAAGCATATTTCTTTTACGTTCAACAGTTCATACACATTTGATTTGACAGCTCCAATTAGATTTGGGTGGAAGTTTATGGAGCAAATCCATTTTCCATACTGTACTTCATACACATTTTGTTTCATGACATTGACTGCAATTCCCCATAATGTAATAGCTCTCTTCCCACTTCCTCCCTGCAGTTACCTCTTCCCTGTGTCTTTCTTTCTTATGTATTCCTGCCTTCTGAGTTATCTCCCTGTGCAAATACTACCCTTCCTTTTTCCATGACTGATCATTCTAAAGAATGTGTCTACCTGATGTAAATGTTCACCCTACATGCCTGTCTATTGTTTGACTGGAAGCCACAGGAGTGAGTTCAGTTCCAGACCTGATGGATAACTAGGGGCCATAGTCTTAGAGGTCTCACCAGACTCTCTCAGACCAGTAAACCTGGTCTTTTTTATGATTGTGAGTTTTGTTCCACATTTTTCTCCCACTCTATCCAAGATCTCCTGCACTGATCCCTTTCCAAGTGGTTGACAGTGGTAGCTGGGCACCATCTAGTTCCTCTGGTCTCATGGTCATGTGTTGTTATGTGCCATCGAGTCAGCCCCAACTCATAGCGACCCCTCCTTGGGTTGCTGAGGCAGTATCACTATGGAAGTAGATTGCCCAACCTTTCTTGTGAGGAGTTGCTGGTGAGTTTGAACTGCCAGCCTTCCGGTTAGCAGTCAATTGCCTTAGGCACTATGCTACCAGAGCTCCTCGTGGTCATGTAGGCTAAGGTAAACATGGTCCACTAGTCCCTTGGACTAATTGTTTCCATGCATCTGGGTTTCTTCATTCTTCTTTGCTCTGGACAAGGAGAGACCCATTGTTGCATCTAGATGGCCACTTGCAAGCTTTTAAGACCCCAGTTGCTACTCACTAAAATAGGAAGTAGAACAATGTTTTTGTGTAGTATGTTATGCCAGTTGAGCTTGATGTCCCTTGTGACCATGGTCCTGAGCCCACACATCCAGCTGCACACTCCATTAGGGCAAAGGACAATGCTTAAGAAGTAATCATGACTCTGCCCTCTGTTGTTGTTGTTGTTGTTAAGTGCCGT
>NW_006922083.1:2044213-2076600 GCF_000298275.1 Orycteropus afer afer | reverse complement strand
ATTTCTCTTCTCTCTGGCTTCCTAGCTTTTAATCCCCTTTCTCCTGCTCTTCCCGCCTGCTACTTTGGGCATCCCTGAGTTGTCTCTTCTCACCTGTAACCCTGGGGCTGACTGCTCTTCTGTCCAGGTTCCTGGCTTTTATCCCCTTTCTCCTGCTCTTCCGGACTGCCCCCTGTTAGTGCTAGTTATATGGACATTTTTACAGCACATACAAATATGTATGTAGAAATATCATCTGCCAACTTTGTATATGGTCATGGGTATATTCTCTTTTGCCTAGACATACCTGATCATTTATTCTGTCCACCCATCTATTTACCCATAGATTAATGTTTGTTATCACTGGTAATGCAATATTGTATATGTAAAAAGGTTTGTCTTTGTTGTCTGTACTTCTTGTGTTCCTCTGTGTCTTCCTTTTTCTTAGTGTTATTGTGTTTGTCACTTGCTTTTCATATGTGGTCTTTCTCTTCACCCAAATCAACACTTATCTCTACCTATCTAACAGTGTTCCCTTCCCTCCCCTCCTATCTTTGGTAACCAGGAAGAAAATTTCATTCCACATATAAACCTTTTCTTGTCTTTTACAATAGTAAACTAATAAATATTTGTCTTTCTGTTATTGACTTATTTCACTCAACACAATGTCCTCCAAGTTCATCCATGTTATGTGGTGGAGGCTTGAATTTTTTCTTCAGTTCTTTAGGCTTGAGAAATGTTGAGTGTGTTCTTCCCTTTATCTTGTCATTTCTACCATTTGCTTTAGCTACTCTCTGTTCAAGAGCAAGTTGCAGAGTCTTTTCTGACATCTGTTTTGATCTTTTCTTCCTTTCCTGTCTTTCTAACAATCTTTTGCTTTTTTCATGTATGATGTTCATGTCTTTCCACAAATCGTCTGGTCTCCAGTCATTGGTGTTCAGTGTGTCAAATCTATTCTTCAAATGATCTCTAAATTCAGGTGAGATATAATTAAGGTCATATTTTGGCTCTAGTGGACTTGTTTTAATTTTCTTCAGCTTCAGTTTGAGCTTGCATATGAGCAATTTATGGTCTGTTTCACAGTCAGCTCCTGGTCTTGTTTTGACTGAAGATATTGAGCTTCTTCTGGGACCTCTTTCCACAGATGTAGTCGATCTGATTCCAGTGTGTACTGTTGACAAGGTCCTCATGTATAACTGTTGTTTATGTTGTCGAAAAAAGGTATTTTCAATGAATAAGTCATTGGTGTTGCAAAATTTTATCATGTGATCTCCAGCATCATTTCTATCACCAAGGCCATATTTTCCAACTACCAATGATTCTTCTTTGTTTCCAGCTTTCCCATTCCAATCACCCTTTGTTCTTGTTGTTAGGTGCCATCAAGTCAGCTCCAGCTCATAGCAACCCAATGTACAACAGAACAAAATATTACGCAGTCCTGTGCCAGCCTCACAATCTTTCCTATACCTGAGCCCATAGTTACAGCCACAGTGTCAATCCCTCTCGTTGAGGGCCTTTCCCTTTTTCATTGACCCTCCACTTTACCAAGCATGATATCCTTCTGCATGGAATGGTCTCTTCTGACAACATGACAAAAGTAGGTCAGATAAAGTCTGATCATTCTCACTTCCAAGGAGCATGTTGGCTCCACTTCTTCCAGGACAGATTTGTTAGTTCTTTTGGCAGTCCATGGTACTTTCGGTATTCTTCACCATTACCACAACTCAAAAGCATCAACTCTTCTTTGGTTTTCCTTATTCATGGTCCAGGTCTCATATGCATAAGAGGCCATTGAAAATACCATGGCTTGGGTTAGGAGTACCTTAGTCTTCAAAGAGAAATTTTTGTTCTTTACCACTTTAAAGAGGTCTTTTGCAGCAGATTTGGCTAGTGCAATATGTCTGAGGTCTTGATGGCTGTTTCCATTGGTGTTGATTGTGGATCCAAGTAATATGAAATCTTTGACAACTTCAATCTTTTCTCCATTTTTCATGATGCTGCTTATTGGTCCAGTTGTGAGGATTTTTGTTTTCTTTATGTTGAGGTATAATCCACACAACAACACTGTAGCCTTTAAGTTTCATCAGTAAGTGTTTCAAGTCATCCTCACTTTCAGCAAGCAAAGTTGTGTCATCTGCATAATGCAGATTGTTAATGAGTCTTCCTCCTATCCTGATGCCATGCTCTTCTTCATATAGTCTACCTTCTCGGATTATTTGTTCAGCATAAAGATTAAGTATGGTGAAAGGACACAACCCTGACATACTCCCTTCATGATTTTAAACCATGCAGTGTCCCCTTGTTCTGTTCAAATGACAGCCTCCTGGTCCTTGTACAGGTTCCTCATGAGTACAATTAAGTGTTCTGGAATTCCCATTCTTCTCAATGTCATAATTTATTATGATCCACACAATTGAATGGTTTTGCATAGTCAATAACACATAAGTAAACATCTTTCTGGAATTCTTTGCTTTCAGTCAAGGTCCATCTGACCTCAGCAATGATATCCTTCATTACATGTCCTCTTTTGAATCCAGCTTGCATTTCTGGAAGTTCTCTGTCAATATACTGAGGTAACCGTTTTTTAATTATCTTCAGTAAGATTTTACTTGCATGTGATATTAATGATATTGCTCAATAATTTCTACATTCTATGGGATCATCTTTCTTTGGCATGGGTACAAATATGGATCTCTTCCAGATAGTTGACTGGCTGGCTGTCTTCCAAATTTCTTGGCATAGATGTGTAAGTGCCTCCAGCACAGCATTCATTTGCTGAAACATCTCAATGGGTATGCTGTCAATTCCTGGAGCCTTGTCTTTTGACAATTCCCTCAGTGCAACTTCAACTTCTTCCTTAAATATTATTGGTTCTTGATAATATGTTACCTCCTGAACTGACCAATTCTTTTTGGTACAGTGATTTTGTGTATTCCTTTCATCTTTTTTTGATGTTTCCTGCATCATTCAATATATCGCCTGTAGACTCTTTCAATATTGCAACTCAAGACTTGAATTTTTTCTTCAGTTCTTTCAGTTTGAGAAATGCCAAGCCAAGCATGTTCTTTCCTTTTGGTTTTCTAACTCCAGGCCTGTGCACGTTTCATTATAATATTTGACTTTGTCTTCTCAAGCTGCTCTTAGAAATCTTCTGTTCAGCTCTTTTATCTTGTCATTTCTTCCATTTGCTTTAGCTACTCTCTGTTCAAGGACAAGTTTCAGAGTCTCTTCTGACATCCATTTTAGTCTTTTCTTCTTTCCTGTCTTTTTAATGACCTTTTGCTTTCTTCATGAGTGATGTTCTTGATGTCATCCCACAATTCATGTGGTTTTTGGTCATTGGCGGTTGGTGCATCAACTCTATTCTTTAGATGGTCTCTAAATTCAGGAGGGATATAATCAAGTTATATTTTTGCCCCTGTGGACTTGTTTTAATTGTCTTCAGCTTCAATTTGAACTTGTGTATGAGCAGTTGATAGTCTGTTCTGCAGTCAGCTCCTGGCCTTCTTTTGGCTGAAGATATTGAGCTTCTCCATTGTCTCTTTCCACAGATGTGGTTGATCTGATTCCTCTATACTCCATCTGGTGAAGTCCACATGTATAGCCAATGTTTATGTTGTTGAAAAAAGATATTTACAGTGAATAAGTTGTTGGTCTTGCAAAATTCTATTATGCAATCTCTAGTGTTATGTCTATTACCAAGCCATATTTTCCAACTACCAGGGATTTTTCTTTGTTTCCAGCTTTTATATTCCAATCACCAGTGATAATCAACATAACTTGATTGCTTGTTTGGTCAATTTCAAACTGCAGGAGTTGGTAAAAATCTTCAATTTTCTCATCTTTGGCTTTGGTGGTTGGTATAAATTTGAATGATAGTAGTACTAACTGGTCTTCCTTGTAGGTGTGTGGATATTATCCTATCACTGACAGCATTATACTTCAGGATATATCTTGAAACATTGTTCATGACAATGAATGCCATACCATTCATCTTCAATTTGTTATTCCTGGCATGTTGTTGTTGTTGTTGTTTTGCCGTCAAGTCGGCCCCGACTCATAGCAACCCCTCCTTGGGTTTCTGAGGCAGTATCACTACGGAAATAGGATTGCTCAACCTTCCTTCCGAGGAGTGGCTGGTGGGTTTGAACCGCCAGCCTTCTGGTTAGCAGTCAAGTGCTTTAGCCACTATGCTACCAGAGCTCCTATCATAGTAGATCATATTGTTGTCTGATTCAAAATGGCCAAAACTCACTAATGCCTAGGATATCAATCTTTATGTGTTCCATTTCATTTTTTCATAACTTCCAGTTTTCCTAGATTCATACTTCATACATTCCATGCTCCAGTTATTAATGGATGTTTCCAGCTGTTTCTTTTCATTGTGAGTCATGCCACATCAGCAAATGGAAGTCCCAAAAGCTTTACTCCATCCACATCATTAAGGATAGCTCTACTCTGAGGCGGCAGCTCTTCCCCAGTTGTATTTTGAGTGCCTTCCCACCTGAAGGGCTCATTTTCCGACACCATATTGGACAGTGTTTCAAGGCTATTCATAAAGTTTTCAGTGATATATCAGACAACGTGTCACTGCTATTCATAAGGTTTTCACTGGCCAATTCTTTGAGAAGTGGATGGCTCCTTCTTTCTTCAGAACGTGTCTTAGTCTGGAAGCTCTGCTGAAACCTGTCCACCATGGGTGACTCTGCTGGTGTTTGAACTACCAGTGGCATAGCCTCCAGCCTCACAGCAGCACACAAGCCACTACCATATGACAAACTGACAGACAAGTGGTGACAATCACCCGTAATAATCAATATATCTTTATTGCATGTTTGGTCAATTTCAGACAGCAGAAGTTGGTAAAAATTGTCAGTTACTTCATCTTTGGCTTTGGTGGTTTGGGCGCAAATTTGAATAATAGTATTATTAACTGGTCTTCCCTGTAGGCATATGGATATTGTCCTGTCACTGACAGCATTGTATTTCAGAATAGATCTTGAAACATTCATTTTGACGATGAATGTCATGCCATTCCTCTTCAATTTGTTACTGTCAGCATAGTAGACTATATGATTGTGTTATTCAAAATGGCCAATACTAGTCCATTTCAGTTCACTATTGCCTAGAATATGGATCTTTATGCATTCCATTTCATTTATGACAACTTCCAATTTTCCTAATTCATACTTCCTACATTCCATGTTCTGATTATTAGTGGATATTTGCAGCTGTTTCTTCCCATTTTGAGTCGTGCCCCATCAGCAAATTGAGGTCCTGAAAGCTTTACTCCATCCACACCATTAAGGTCAACTCTATTTTGAAGAGGCAACTCTTCCCTAGTCATATTTTTAATCCTTTCAAACCTGAGAGGCTCCTCTTCCATCACTGTATCAGACAATGCTTCAGGGCTGTTCATAAAGTTTTCCAGTAATATGTTGTTGTTGTTGTTGTTGTTGTTATGCGCCCTCAAGTCAGACCCGACTCATAGTGACCCCTCCTTGGGTTTCCGAGGCAATATCACTATGGAAGTAGATTGCCCAAACTTCCTTCTGAGGAGTGGCTGGTGGGTTTGAACTGGTTAGCACTCAAGTGCCTTAGGCATTACGCTAACAGAGCTCCTCTCTAGTAATATATCACACAGTATTTACTGATATTCATAAGGTTTTCATTGGCCAATTTTTTCAGAAGTAGATGACTCCTCCTACTTCCCAGTCTTTCTTAGTCTGGAAGCTCCTCTGAAACCTGTCCACCATGGGAAACACTGCTGGTATTTGAAATACTGGTGGCATAGCTTCCAGCCTCACAGCAACATATAAGCCACCATAGAACAAAAAAACTGCCAGACAAGTCATGATCATCTAACAGAGTGATTTTTAATCTTTTGCATTTTATGTACAACCAGTGGGACTAATTTGTAACTCCTTGAAGGCACAGCTGTAGTTTCTTAATATTAATACAAATATCTGCAGTGCCTAGCACATCGTCTGGCATATAAGAAGTACTCAAAAAGAATTAAGTGAAAGTATGAATGAGTGTTCCTGTAACTTATCATGATTCAAAATACATTTTTCTCAAAGCTGACTTCTTTTAGGTTATGATAATACATGTATTTTATATAGACAATTTTAAAAATATTAAAAGTGTGAAAGTATTTTAGGATGTGAGCTTTAGTGTTATTGTTAAAAGTAAAACAAAAATATTTCTATTTAGAATATAGAAGTAGTCATAATGCTGTTGTAGGTGAAAATGTAGATTGCAGGAGAGTAAGTCTTTTATAATTGTTCTGAGATTCTTCTGCCAACCTGTACTACTTCTGTAGTCCACAGATGGTCTTCAGCCCAACAACTGAAAACCATCAATGTGGTCCCATCATCCTTCCCTATTTCTACTTCCCCTCTCTGTGACTTCCTGTCTGATATTTGCAGACTTCTGGTTGGATATCTCATCAGAAGGTACACCCCTCAAAGATATGTTTCCATCACCAGCTCTGTCAGTAACAATAAGAAAACAACTACAATGGCTAGTGTTTATTGCATGGTTAGCATGTGCCAGATAATGTTCTAATCATTTTAGGACTATTTACTCATTTAATTTCACAACAACACTATTAGAAGATATTATTCTTAATGCCATTTTGCTGATTAGAAAACTAAGGCACCAAGAAAGTAAATAACTTTTCTAAGGTAAGAATAGGAATGGAAGAACTGTGATTCACACCCAAGCAGCCTTTCTCCAAAACCTTTGCTCTTAATCCTCACATGATTACACTTTCTAGGAAATTTTCTTATATTTCTTTCCCTGAAATTTATTTCTTGGATGATCCACCCATAAGAAGTATTTGTAGTGAACACAAGTTTAGTCCCTTTTCACATGACAGACCTTCAAATATTCAGGGATGAATAGACACCCCCTTGAGTTGTTTCTTCTCGTGGTTCAGCATTATTGGCTTTTTTAACCAGATCATAAACTACATGGGATCAGGCCCTTTGATCCTCCAAATTATCCCCCTCTCTCATTCTACTCTTTCCTTTTAAATATTTTTATTGAAAACTGAACCTAGGCTAGCAGAAGAGTGCTTTGGACTATGTTGTTGTTGTTGTTGTTATATGCTATCGAGTTGGACCTGACTCATAGCAACCCCTCCTTGGGTTTCCGAGGCAGTATCACTATGGAAGTAGATTGCCCCATCTTCCTTCTGAAGAGTGGCTGGTGGGTTTGAACCACCAGCCTTCTGGTTAGCAGTCAAGTGCCTTAGGCACTACACTACCAGAGCTCCCATAGCTTTGGACTATAGGAACCTCATATTTTGGTGACTGTGCCTCTCTTAGTTCTGTTGACTCAATTTGAGTTGATTACCATATAAAACCATTAAGTATCTTTTAAGTTTGGCTCTGTCTCTTCTACTCTTTGTAGCTCCCTACAAACTTACTTAGTGGGTATAAAAGAGCTCTGGTGGTGAACTGGTTAAGGCATCCAGCTGCTAATCAAAGCTTTGATGGTTTGAGCGCATCAGCTGCTCCACAGGAGGTAGATAAGTGTATCTGTTTCTGTAAAAATTTACAGTCTTGGAAACCCCATGGAACAGATGTACTCTATCCAATAGGGTTGCTATGAGTTATAATTGACTCAATAGAAGTGGTTTGGGTTGGGTTTACTGGCTGTAAATAGTTCTCTGTCATCTAACAAACTCAATATCCCTCCTACCATGGCCTATGTCAGGGCTCCCACTCTAGTCCTGGGTTCTCCTTACTGTAAACTAATTGAGATCTTCTGATCCTTGCTCATCCCTTTTGTGCTTCTCTCATGGGCACAGGCACAGCCTAGCTGTTCTCCTGTATGAATATGAGGGAGATTAGATTAGTCAATTGACATTTAACTTACAGACCTGTCATCTATACTATTCCCACATTGTGGTGGGACCAGAGACGTAGCCAACGTCCCTACAATATCAGGGTTTGGGAGGAAGGAGGAAACTAAAAATGACTACTTCCCATAAAGAAACTGGTACCATAAGTCCAACCACCATAAAACTCTGCAGTCTAGGAAAACAACAACTAATAATTCCTGATTAATTTTTTGGACAGTTGCATTAGATTATGTTGTTGGTGCATTGCAGATCTGAGGAGGAGATGAATTTGAAATTAACAAAAAGTGGTTACCAGTTCTCAGAAAAGCTGTGTGTCATTGGGGTCATCACTAGACCAGGACTATTGTGGGAACTTTGACACATTATTGTCTCTTTGTGCTTATTTATATGTCTGTCAGTAATAACAGTGCTATCTTATCAGGAATGTAAAATGATAAACTGATTAAAACTGTGCTCTTAAATGTGTAAAACATCCAACAAATATTTTATTTCATAGCCCCAGTCAAGTAATATCATGCAGCCATCAGTTCTCATGATGGAGAATTGCACAGCAGTTGTTTTCTCTCATATGTGTCACCAGGGTGTGTGAGCAGAGGAACCCCTGGAAGTCAGAATATGTATGAGCCTATTTTGGTAAGGAGACCTCAGCCTCAAAAACTTCTGAAATTCCTGTAAGTTTAAGTATAATTAAAAAGAAAATGTCTACCAAGGAAACATGCCAAGAAGGATGTGAAGGCTATGGTGGGAACTGCGCCTTATCCAAAGTATAACTAGTACCTTCCTGATAAGGAAGACCTGCCCTGAGAAGCTGATTCAAGTGGATTGCAAGACACTTCCTCTTTCCAGCATCCTCAGAAATCCACCAGCAACATCAACTTCATTGGGAACTTTTTATTAATAGATATTCTAGAGCTCTGAGATCTATTGAATCAGAAAATCTGGGGGTAGGACTCAATTCTCTGTTTTAATCAGCCTCCCCAGGTGATTCTGATGCATGCTAAGGTTTGAAGAATAGTAGTTTATATCATGGAGAACTACAGAAATTCCTCTCCTCTAAGATTGGGCAATCTACTTCTGTAGAGATCCACTTCAGAAAACCAAGGAGGGGTTGCTATGAGTCCAATAGATTCAACAGTAAAAAGTTTTGTGGGATTTTTTTTTGTTTTAACCTCACTATATCCCAACAGTCTCTTATTTGGTAAAAACTACACACTTCAATGGCCACAGTAGAATAAAGTATGCAAGCCCTCACCACCTCTTTAGCTTTATCTCCAGCTACATTTTTACCATAGAAAAATCAAACTCTTTATAGAAACTTGACACTCCTTGCAACTTTTAAACCCTCATGTTATTCCTTTGCCTTTCTTATATCTACCTGTCCATCTGGAAAACTCCTATTCATCCTTCAAAGTCCTACTCAGTGATCATTTCCACTGTGAAAATATTCCTGACTTCCCCACCTACCCCAACAGCCTTGAGAGAGTTATTTATGCCCTTCTGTAAGACGTCATTGTCCTTTTTGCATTCAGGGACTATAAGCATTGCTCTACATTATTCCTCCTTGGCCTCTTTTGGTCAGTCTCCTCCCTCATTCAACCCCAAAGTGTTGGTAAATTGGTAACCCCAAGGCTCTCTCACTTATGTTCTCTGCCAGGACAATCTCATCCACTGGCGTGGCTTCCATTACGATCTTTAAGCTGGTGATATCAAAATCCTAACTCCACCCTAAACCTATTCTCTAAGCTTTAGACCCATATAGCCAATGCCATGTGACACACACACACACAAAAATCCAAACACACTACTATCGAGTCAATTCAACTCATAGGGACCCTTCCTTGGGTTTTCAAGGTAGTATCTCAATGGAAATATATTGCCCAATCTTCCTTCCAGAGTGAGCTCCTCAGTGGTATACAGTGAACTTAAAATTCAATATGTATAATGTGTTTTACAGGAGCTCTGGTGGCATAGTGCCTAAGGCACTTGGCTGCTAACCAGAAGGCTGGCGATTCAAACCCACCAGCCACTCCTCGGAAGGAAGGTTGGGCAATCTACTTCCGTAGTGATACCGCCTAGGAAATCCAACGAGGGGTCGCTATGAGTCGGGTCTGATTCAATGGCACATAACAACAACAATAATATGTTATACACTTCACATATGGGGTCTGTATGAATTTCAATCAACTTGAAGCCAAGTACTAACAGCAACAATACAAAATAGAAGATCCCTGGGTGGAACAAAGGGTTTGCACTCAATTACTAACCTAAAAGTTAGCAGTTCGAACCCACCCAGCAGTAATGCAGAAGAAAGACCTGGCAATCTGCTTCCATAAAGATTAAAGCCAGTAAAACCCTATGGAACACTTCTACTCTCTCACACATGGAGCATCATGAGTCAGAATTGACTTGTCTGCAACAAGTTTGGTTTTTAATGTGGAATAAAACATTTTTTTTCACTTCCCACCTCTCACTTGCTTTATTTCCTCTATGTCTTCTCAGATGTTGTCACTGCCATTCACTCAATGAACCATGCCAGACATCATGGACCCATCATAGACCCCTTCCTTGCCCTCCTTAATATCTAACCATCACAAACTGTAATTCGATAGATCTTACCCTATGAAAACTTTCACATGGGCAATTAGAATACAGCTCTAACTAGTTTTCTAGTCTGTAGTTAGCTCCTGTGCCTATACCTACAATTCGTCCTGTACACTGCAGGCAGAAAAATAATTCTACAATGTAAATCAGATGTCACTTTCCTACTTAAGACTTTTATGCTTCTCCATGAATTCCAAGAGAATTCCAAATTCTCACTCTGTCACCAGGATTTTGTCTACCCTACTGGATTCACTTCTTTTTCCAACAATTTATTTTAAAAATATTCAAACATACAGAAATGTTGAAAGAATTTTACAGTGAACACTGCATACCCTCTACCTATGTTATGCCATTAACATTTTGGTATACCTGCTCACCTGCTTTATGGCATAATAATCCATCTATCAATCCTTCTGTCTATTTGTCAATCCATATTATTTTTTATGCATTTCAAAATCAAATTCATATATCAATATACTGTCCTCTAAACAATTCAGCCTGCATATAATTAAGTAGGGTTCAATATTGGTTTACAGGGTGGTTTCTTTTATTTTTACTTACATACAATGAAGGTAAAATTTACATACAATGGAATGTACAGTGAACACTTGATATTTTGACAAATTATACACTTGTGTAACTAAAATCCTATCAAGATATAGAACATAACCAATGTTCCAGAAAGTTCATTCATGCTCCTTCTCAGTTAACTGCTGGTTCCCTTAGGCCCTCTCTCTTCTGTCATTTTCCACCATAAATTCATGTAGCGTGTTCTAGAACTTCTACAAATGGAAACTTTATGTGTAAAGATTCTTTCACTAAGCATTATGTTTTTGAGATTTATCCATTGTTACCCATATATATCAGTTTTTTTCCTTTTTATTGATGAGTAGTATTCCACCATATGAATACAGCAAAGTTTATTTTTAAATTTTCCTATTGATTTTTTTCCAATTTTTAGCTATTTTGAATAAACCTGCTATGAACATTATTGTACCAGTATTTTTTGTGTGTAGATATATGTTTTAATTTCTCTTGAGTAATAACTAAGAATAGAATTGGTGGTCATGAAGTAAGTTTTACTAGCCTATAAACAAAAGTAGGGGAGCTCTGGTAGCATAGTGCCTAAGGCATTTGACTGCTAACTAGAAGGCTGGCAGTTCAAACCCACCAGCCACTCCTCAGAAGGAAGATGGGGCAATCTACTTCTGCAGTGATACCGCCTCAGAAACCCAAGGAGGGGTTACTATGAGTTGGGTCCAACTCGACGGCACATAACAACAACAACAAACAAAAGTAGGTTATATCTACAGGATTTGTACCAATTTTCAATCATACTGACAGTGTTTGAAAGGTCTTATTACCCCACATACTTGCCAACATTTGGTGTTGTCACTCATTTTAATTTTAGTGTTCCTTATGGATAGCTATGGTATTTCATTATGGTTTTATTTTGCATTCCCCTGATTGTTAATGATGCTAAGAAACTTTTCAGGCACTTATTGGTCATTCAAAAGTGTTCTTTTATAAAATGTCGGCTCAACTCTTTTGCCAATTTTTTAAATTTAATTATCTGATTTTATATGACTAGGTTGTAGAAGCGCTTTGTTTCTAGGTATTAGTACTTTTTGAGTTATGTTTTGCGAATATTTTCTCCTAGTCTATGACTTGTCTATTCATTTTATTATCAGTGTCTTTTGATGAGAAAAGCTATTCATTTTTATAAAGGCTACCTATTCATCATCATTTTTTTCATTTATGATTAGTGTTTCTTTGAGCCATTTAAAAAAAAAAAAAAAAACTTTTCCTGATCTCAAGTCATGAGGATACTTACCGATGTTTTCTTAGAAAAGTTTATGGTTTTAGCTTTTATGTTTAGGTCTATTATCCATTATGAATTAATTTCTATGTATGCTGTAGGGTAGGGATCAAGTTTCCCTTTATTTCTATATGGGTATCCAAATACTCCAGCACAATTTATTGATAAGAATTTGGTTTTCCTATTAGATTGCTTTGGCACATTTATTAAAACTCAAATTACCATACAAGTGTGGATCTATTTCTGGGCTCTCTATTCAGTTCCAAAAGGAGGTTTGGTGGCACCGTAATTAAAGCATTTGGCTGTTTACCAAAAGGTCAGAGGTTCAAACCCACCACTTGCTCCATGGTAAAAAAGATGAGGCAGCCTGTTCCCATAAAGATTTACAACTTTGAAATCCTATGGGGCAGTTCTACTCCGTCCAATAGGGTCGCCATCAATTGGAATAGACCTGATGACAGTAGATTTGGATTTTGTTTTTTTCAGTCCCATTCACTTATCTGTCAATCTTTAAGCTACTTAGCTTGATTTCTGTAGCTTCATAGAAATACTGAAGCCAGATAATATAAGTCCTCCAACTCTGTTCTTCATGGTATTTTACATTTCTATATAAATTTTAGGATCAACTTGTCAATTTCAAAGAAATCTGCTTTTTCAGCCTTAACTTTTGATGTGCCATACTCCATTTCCACTGTCTCTGCAAACGGAAGGGAGTTGATAAATTGCTTTCCTTAATAAACTGGTAGTCATATAGGGCTTTATATACATATATATAAAACAAAAAAATCAAACTCACTGCCATCAAGTCAATCCCCACTCATAGCGACCCCTCTTTGGGTTTCCGAGGCATTATCTCTACAGACGTAGATTGCCTAGTCTTCCTTCCAAGAAGTGGCTGGTGGGTTTGAACTGACAGGCTTCTTCTGGTTAGCAGTCAGACACCTTAGGCACTATGCCACCAGAGTATGTATGTATGTTATTGTTGTTATGTGCTGTCGAGTCGGACCTGACCCATAGCGACCCCTTCCTGGGGTTCCCAAGGCAGTATCACTATGGAAGTAGATTTCCCAGCCTTCCCAGCCTTCCTTCCAAGGAGTGCCTGGTGGGTTTGTACCGCCAGACTTCTGGTTAGCAGTCAAGTGCCTTAGGCACTATGCTACCAGAGCTGCTCCTGAGTATGTATGTATGTGTATGTATGTATATATATATATATATATATATATATACATATCCACAATGCAAAAATGCAAAGTGACCACTGCTGTGGAGTCAGATTCAACATGGAACGAGGGATATCATTGCTGATGTCAAATGGATCTTGGCTCAAAGCAAAGAATAACAGAAAGATGTTTACTTGTGTTTTATTGACTATGAAAAAACATGTGATTTGTGGATCATACCAAATTATAGATAACATTAAGAAGAATGGGAATTCCAGAACAATTAATTGTGCTCATGAGGAACATGTGCATAGACCAGGAGGCTGTCATTCAAACAGAACAAGGGTTTAAAATCAAGAAGGGAGTGTGTCAGGGTTGTGTTCTTTCACCATACTTACTCAATCTGTATGCTGAGCAAATAATCCAAAAGCTGGACTATATGAAGAAGAACATGGCATCAGGATTGGAGGAAGAATCATTAACAACCTGCGATATGCTGACAACACAACCTTTCTTGCTGAAAGTGAAGATAACTTGAAGCACTAACTGATATAGATTGAAGAATACATTCTGCAGTATGGATTACATCTCAATATAAAGAAACAAAAATCCTCACAACTCGATCTATAAGCAGCATCACAATAAATGAAGAACAGATTGAAGTTGTCAAAGACTTCATATTACTTGGTTCATATAACTTTGGGCAAATAGGCTGTAAAAAAACTCTTTCAAGTGCTGAAGAGCAAAGATGTCTCCTTGAGTACTAAGGTGCACCTGACACAAGCTATGGTATTTTCAATTGCCTCATATGCATGTGAGAGCTGGACAACGCATAAGGAAGACCAAGGAAGAATTGATGCTTTTGGTCATGGTGCTGGTGAAGAACACTGAAGGTACCATGGACTGCTAAAAGAACTAACAAATCTGTCCTGGAAGAAGTGCAGCCAGAATGTTCCTTGGAAAAGAGAATGGCCAGACTTCATCTCACCTACTTTGGTCATGTTGTCAGAAGGAACCATTCCCTGGAAAAAGTTGTCATGCTTGGTAAGGTGGAGGGTGGAGGAAAGAGAGGAAGGCCCTCAACGAGATAGTTTGACGCAGTGGCTGCCGCAATAGGTTCAAGTATAGCAAGGATCGTGGAGCTGGCGCGGGACCGGCAGTGTTTCTTTCTGCCGTACATAGGATCACTTGAGTCGCAGATGACTCGGTGGCACCTAACAACATCAACAACAACTGACAAAAGGTATTCAGCTCCATTTTAATTTTATAATTAATATACTTCTAAAAGAACAGATGAAAAATGCACATAAATATTTCACCATAATATTTCTTATCCTTAGAAAGAGAGTATTTTCTCATTTTATCACTAGACAATTGTTTCCTCTCAGGAATCGCTTTTAAATATAAATAACAAAAAGTTACTATTTTAAGCACCTTTAATGATAATTCAGTGACATTAATTAAACTTATGTTTTTATTACCATCACCATTATTCATTACCCCAAATAGAAAATCATCCCCTTCAGCAATAATTTCCATTTCCTGTTTCCCTCATTTGCTGGTAACCACTAGTAAACTTTTGTTCCTATGCATTTGTCTAATTTAGATGTTTCATATAAGTGAGATCACACAATGTTTGTTCTTTTGTACCTGACTTATTTCACTCAGCATGTTTTCAAGTGTCATCCATGTTTGTCATAGCATATATTAGAACATATACTAAAATTTCATTTCTTATTATACGTATGTGCCACATTTTATTTATCCATTCATCTGTTGAAGGATATTTAGTCTGTTTCCACTTTTGACAATTGTGAGTAATGCTACAATGAATATGACTGTACATATATCTGCTTGAGTTCTTGCTTTCAAGTCTCTTGAGTATTGTTTTTGAATGAAAATTCTAGATCATATAGTAATTCTATGTTTAATTTTTTTAGGAGCCACCCGTTTTCCACATCAGTGCCACCATTTTATATTCTCATTGGTAATGGATAAACCAAACTCACTGCCCTGGAGTTGGATCCAACTCATAGCAACCCCTTCTTGGGTTTCCAAGGTGCTATCGCTACAGAAATAGATTGCCCAAACTTCCTTCTGATTTCCCTGTATCCTCACCAACACTCACTAGTGTCAGTTTTTCTGATGATAGCTGTCCTCATAGGAGTCAGGTGGCTAAAAAGTCTCTTTTTACCATTTGATCCAGCAATTCCATTACTAGGAATATATCCTAAAGAGGTGAGAGACAGAACACAAACAGACATATGTACGCCCATGTTCACTGCAGCACAATTCACTGTAGCAAAGAGATGGAAACAACCTAAATGCCCATCAACAGATGATTGGATAACCAAACTATGGTACATTCACACAATGGAATACTATGCAACATTAAAGAATAATGAATACACAAATCATCTCACAACATGAATGAATTTAGAGGACATTATGCTGAGTAAAATAAGTCAACCACAGAAGGACAAATATTGTATGAGCCCACTATTGTAAAAAGTCAAAGAAACTTTTATTCAGGGAAGGAAATTCACTTGGTTGGTTACTGGGGACAGGAGGGAAGGAGAGGGAAAAAAAATAAAAATAAAATTTAAAAGTCTCTTTTTACAAAGACTACAGAGTCTAGTTGATTTTCTTAATCTCATCCTCTTCCTTTTCCTCATCATTTTCAATCATCACTATCACTTTCATACCAAAAAAAAAGAAAAAAAGAAAAAAAAAAACAGCCATCAAGTCGATTCCAACTCATAGGGAATCTATTGGGTTTCCAAGGTTGCAAATCTTTATGGAAATTTATTGTCTTATCTTCCTCCCGTGGAGCAGCTGGTGGGTTTGAATTGCCAACCATCCATAGCTGACATTTGAGAACTTACTTTGTGCTCCTAGCTCTATTCTAAGTGCTTTATTTGTATTATCTCATTGAAGCCTCACATCAGCCCAGTGGGCTAGGCATTGTTGTTGTCCTCACTTTACAGACAGGGTAACTGGACTTACTGAAGTTGAAGACTTTCTCAAGGTCCACTACAGAGTAAGTGGAGGTGATGGAGCTCACACTTAAATATTTCTTCCTCCAAAGGCTGACATTTTAAGCATTTTCTGTAAAAATACTTTACTGGATCTAATGCAATAGCATTTCCTGTTTTTATCCTAAACCAAACAGAACTCATTGCTTTCAAGTCAATTCTGACTCAAAGTGACCCTGTAGGACAGAGTAGAACTGCTCCATAGGGCTTCCAAGGCTGTAATCTTTATGGAAGCAGACTTCTACTTCTTTCTCCCGCAGAATGGCTGGTGAGTTCAAACTGCCAACTTTTCAGTTAGCTGATGAGCGCTTAACCACTGTGCCACCTGAGCTCCTCACTGTGTTCATCTTAGGGTGGTTTAAAACTTCAGTTATTATTGTTACTGTTTCTGTAGCAAAGTATCAGGCAGACTATGAAATCATCCTCATATACTTGTCAAAATTCTGCAATTATGCAGTTCTGAAGACATCTGGAAAACAAAGTTGGTTCAGTTGGTTTTTGCATTACATGGGGCTTTATAGCCAAAGTAATTTAACCTTTCTCTTTTCTCTTCACAGTGGTAAACTATTTTCATAGCATCTAAGGATTTCTTTATACATCATGCATGTCTCATTCGCGACCTAAGCTATCTTTATGTATAACTCACAGTAAAGATTGTCATGCCCCACTGATTTCTATCATCCAAACATGTTGCTGAAATTCCAATTATGATGACTCTTTCTAACTTAGCCATATAAATTCAACCCTACAGTTTTGATTTTTAAATTTCACTATTAGCATAGAGATAGTTATTAATATATTTTGCATTAGGCCATATATAACACTTTGAACTGAACTCTTTGTTTTGCTAAGAATGGAGCATATGCCTCATTATCCTCACTCCTGGGAATCTAAACTTTCCTTAAAAAGTTGGGGGAATAGCTATTATATATATACACACACACATATACATACATACATACATACCTACACACACACGTACACAAAGTCTAATACAACTCATAATAAATGTTTGCATCCTGTCATTTTAAACTGACTCTCAAAGGGAAAATCTAAATCTTACCAGGTGTCAATATTTATATACAATAACTGCTGCCAAGATTGGAAAGATTATCTCTTTTAGGTAATAGGAACAGAGAAGAGCTAAAGGATTCATAAGCCAGGGTCTTTGAGAAATGGCTTTTCCTGAGGATAAATGGTAGAGGAAGAAAGAAGCAATGACCCAGAGAAAGATATACTGTGTTTGTTAACCACAGGCTACAAACAGACTCTAGCAGTGGTTCATCAGATGGTGACAAATATATTATAGCTTAAATTGAACATGAACACATTAGTTAATACAAATGTTATGTTTTGAAGATATGCAATTAAATACAGGAACTTACTTTCTTGGATCCATTCATTTTATTAAATAGAGACCATAAGTTTAATGGTTTTTGTTGAAAGCATAATTTTTAAAATTAGTACATTCTCCATTTAATTTTATAAAGATCACATAATAATGGTGACAGGTGGAGGCACATGGGGGTGGAGGCAAATTGGTCTTCTGTCCCAGATGTCAAAGACATGCTGCAGACATCAGGGAAATGTCTCGTGGTTGGGAAAGGTAAGAGAACGCAGCAGGCTGGTCTTTGATACCTAGGGCTTTCATTTTTAATTAAAGAACTCTGGTGAAAAGTCATCATATCATCTTATTTTATATAGGGCTTGATGATTACTCTGTAAAGGAGACAGTTATTTGTAACATACCTAATATCATGCCTTGAATGCACTTCATATTTAATAACATAATGAAAGTTGACACTTATTGAGTATCTTCTCAGTGACTCCTCACAGCATCTCTGTGTAGAAGGCACAAGTATTATCCCTACTTCACAGATGAGAAAACTGATTGAAAAGCTTATCCAAGGTCAAAAGCTAGGATGTGTGAGATCCAAGAAAAGCAACTAGACTGTCTGGTTTCAAAGACTGTGAATCGACCCACAATGCCATATTTTTAGATTCTTTCTTCCTTGAGTGAAGGTTATATTCATAATTTGTAGTTTCTGAAAGAGCTTCCTGATATGCTATGTGACAGAAAAGTTTCTGTCTCTGAATGTATGAATCCATTGGAATAACGAAAAACCTTGAATTAGCCATATCTCCAGCACCTTCTCTTTTGGACAGTGTTGCACCCTGACTTCAGTGTTGACATGTTATCATACACTAGGATTTTACCAAATTTAGAATCTGGAGACTTTTCCTAATGTCTTTTTCTAATCTCTCATGTAAAAACTCAAAGTATTTGTCCCTCTCTGTGTAGACATACAAAACACCTGCTCGCTACCACTCATATAATTATTTTTCAGACACAAACTAATTGTTAAACTTCCTGCTCTTTTTGTTTTCTATGTGAAATAATTTCAGTTCTTCTTCCTCTCACATCTATTGTTCTTTCTCTTTTTCTTTCTTTTCCTCTTCCTCCTTTTCTTTTTCTTGTTCATTTTCTTCTTATACAAATTAATTCCACATATGACCTATTTCCAAGGTTGCTAATTATTTTACTTCCTATCCTCGAGACCCTTTCAGTTTCTGCATTTCCAGTCTTGAAAGCATTGCTATACCGGACTGAAATTATGGCATTTGGGAAAAATTTTTTTACCATGTCCATGAAAATATTTTCTGTTGTTTTACAAATTACAGGCAAAATATTAAAAATTATTACCGGTTCTCAGCTGGTGTTTTGTCTAAATTAATACAAGACAAGAAAGCTGGAGTAGTTTATGTTGTGTTCCTTGGACTGAAAAGATGAAGTCATTTTGGAAAGATGTTTTGCTTTCTAAATGTAGAAGTTATTCAAATTCATGTATTTGAATGCACAACATGAGAGATGTCAATAGGCTATAGGGGCTCAAAGGAAAGACAAATCACACCAATTTAAAGGAAATAGGCAAGAGTTCATGGAAGTGGTAGAATTTGTGTTGAAGTTTAAGTAAAATATGTCATAAAAAATTGGAAAGGAAGAGAAGTTCCAAGTAGAAAAATAGTGTAATCAAAACCTTGTAGAAATGAAAGCACCTTGTTTAAAGAAGAAGAAATGGTTTTGTTTTTTATTGTTCATTTTGGTTGATGTTCAAAAAATATTAGACATTAGGCTGGAAATGGATATTGGAGCTAGATTATTTAATCAAAATTTGAACTTCCTTTAGGAAGGTAATCCTAGCAATGAATGTACTATGAATTGGGAAAGATAGAGATTGAAGGTAGGAAAATCAGTTTTTAAGCTGATGCAATTATGATAACAACAGATAATGTATACTGAGAGCTGATCATGTGCCTAGAGGAGAGTATAAAGTATAACATGAAAAGCCTAGGGTTCCAAGAGGATGAAAAATGAGAAAAGCCCTTTGGATTTGATGATTAGGAGATCATTGTACAACTTTTAAAGGAAAGTTACCAGTAGAATGGAGAAAAGTGTGTAGATGGATCAACATGCAAAAAGCATGTTGGGGACATGATGGCAACTTGAGGGTTAAGGGATATTTTCTTGGTGGTTGGTTTTAAGATATGAAACTTAAACACATTTTTTGGGGGGACTTACATCATGAGACTAATAGAGAGAGACAGATTAAAGAGATTTAAGGGGCAAAAGAAATGTGAATCCCAAAAGGGATGAGAAAGGATGACAGAATGGAGGTATTGGTCTTGACAAGAATAGGAGGAATATCTTCTGAGATAATAACAAAGAAAGAATGAAAGAGTCGAATTATGAAGAGATTTTTGAGGTAGAGAGGGGACTTACATCATCTGACATTAATTATTTTGTCACATGGGACGTAGAGTTATCTGTCGGAGTGATGGATATGGGAGCAGAATGGAGTCTGGACTTTAGGAAGTGAAGAAGATTTGACATTGGCTCCATGGAGAAGCAATAAAGAGTTAATAAATCAATTGCTAAGCAGCAGTGAGTGCCAAACTGAGAAGGGTAAATAGCACAGATGTGTAATGAGCATTCATAGGATGTTTAATGCAACAACAGAAGAACATTTGGTAAATTCTTCATTTGCCTTGATCATAATCTCATCTCTCAGATGTACAGAAATGGACCGGGAAATTAGTAATCCCTTCTTAATTTTGTTCAACAAGAAGGAAAACAGCTGGGAATAATGGGGGTAAAGTGAATATTTCACTGGAAAGTGTGTAGCATCATCAGAAGGATACTCTGGATATTAGGGAACTCAATGTCTGGAAAGTTCCATGAGCTCAGCAATGTGTGAATAAAAGAAGTCAGAAGGGGTGCATAATGATGGTAAATGTAAAAGAGTAACAAAAATCTGTTTTAAAACTGACACAAAGACCTAGCTAAAACAAATTCAAGGAGATATGACTTAACAGAAGCATAAGTAAAAATGATTTAAGGCAATTAACAATATACCCAAAAACATCAGTGATGTGATGTGGTCACTGTGAACTTGGACTGAATTACTAAAAGTAAAGTGTGCAGAAAAAAAACATGACCACCTTGTTGGATTGGGTTTTGTTTGGTAAACTGAGGTGGATTGGACTGGAGTTATAGGGTTATTAGATTTTTAATGTCAAAACAAAAGGGCTATTCTAGCTTCCCAGAGCAGAAAAGCTATGGAGTCTGCCTAAAATTTTATACACAGGTGGAAAAAAAAAAAGGATTTGAAGAGAATGGATAAAATTTTGCATATAACCATTTTGCATATAACCCATTGGGCCTAGCTGCTTAATCAACCACTTATACATATCTTAAGAATGGTATTTTTTAACCTCTTAGCAGGTACAGAGAAGTGTGGCTAGAACAACATGGCACTGGAAACTTCACCAGAGAAACATGAAAATAAGAATATTCAGCCTGGAGGAGATTTAGGAAACACAGGACAAATTGAAAATACTAAGAGGCCATCTTGCCAAGAAAGAATTAGCCTTTTAATCCAGAGGCCACAATTAGCTTAAATTAGTTGAAGTTAAGGTGTGGGGGAGTGCATCTAAGGAAGACTAACAAAACCATATTATTGACACCCAGTGATGGCCACTTGCTTAAAATGTTGAAGAGAGTTTTAAACATGGCAGAGGATAGGTTTTGGATGCTCATGAAAGCTGATATTCTATGAATGTATGAATCCAGTCAGCACTGTACATCAGTTTCTACTGCAATCTTTTGCAGCTTGGAGCCAGGTGAAAGGTGGATTGCCTAGGCTGGGATTATTAGGACCTGCCTGGTTTGCTGTTCCTGCCTCCCTCCACGAATTTCAGATAGGAATACCAATCCTCTGCTGCAACTCGGCCCTCCTTGGGCTCCATGCCTAAAAGAACCTGGGGGGAGGGTGGGTCAGGAGTCTGGTGAGGGCAAATGGACATTTATGATTCTGTTGTTGTTGTTAGGTGCCGTCGAGTCACTTCCAACTCATAGCAGCCCGATGCACAGCAGGACAAAACACTGCCCGATCCTGCGCCAGCTCCATGATCCTTGCTATACTTGAGCCCATTGTTGCAGCCATCATGTCAATCCATCTCATCGAAGGCCTTCCCCTCTTTCGTGCACCCTCCACCTTACCAAGCATGACATCCTTCTCCAAGGAATGGTCCCTTCTGACAACATGACCAAAGTAGGTGAGACAAAGCTTCCAAGGAGCATCTCGACGGCATTTCCTCCAGGACAGATCTGTTAGTTCTTTTGGCAGTCCACGGTACCTTCAGCATTCTTCGCCAGCACCACAACTCAAAAGCATCAACTCTTCTTTCGTCTTCCTTATTCATTGTCCAGCTCTCACATGCATATGAGGCGATTGGAAATATTATGGCCTGTGTCAGGCATATCTTAGTCCTCAAAGAGACATCCTTGCTCCTCAGCACTTGAAAGAGTTCCTTCGCAGCCGACCTGCCCAGTGCTACACATCGTCTAATGTCCTGATTGCTGCTTCCATTGGCCTCGATTGGAGAACCAAACAACATGAGTTCTTTGACAACCTCAATCTTTTCTCCATTTATCGTGATGCTGCTAATTGATCCAGTTGTGAGGATTTTTGTCTTCTTTATATTGAGATATAATCCATACTGCAGACTGTGTTCCTCAATCTTCATCAGTAAGTGCCTCAAGTCATCCTCACTTTCAGCAAGCAAAGTTGTATCGTCTGCGTATCTCATGTTATTAATGATTCTTCCTCCAATCCTGATGCCACGTTTTTCTTCATATAGTCCAGCTTCTCGGGTTATTTGCTCAGCATATAGATTGAATAAGTATGGGGAAAGGATACAACCCTGATGCACTCCCTTCCTGATTTTAAACCAGGCAGTGTCCCCTTTTTCCGTTTGAACGACAGCCTCCTGGTCAAGGTACAGGTTCCTCATGAGTACAATCAAGTGCTCGGGAATTCCCATTCTTCTCAATTTTATCCATAATTTGTCATGATCCACACAATCAAATGCCTTTGCATAGTCAATAAAGCACAAGTAAACATCCTGGTTATTTAAAATTTGTTAATGGGGCCCTTATAAGAAAAAGTTACAAGGTAAACAAGATGATTGAATCCTGTCTGGTACCCAAGAGTCTACTTTGCTCTTGCCAATTCCTCTCCCTTTCCTCCCTCAGTAATAAAGCAAGAGGACTGTTGGAATCACTGACCATGGGGCCTAGATACAATCAAAATCAGGGAAGTCAGAGACAGGGTGAGAGGCATAGAGAGTCAAAGCACTGACAGGGAAACTAAAAAGATGATGGGCTGTAGAAAGACAACAGTAGAAGGTAGGACGAGAGTAATACAATGTTGTTCCTGGCTATGAAATGCAGTTTTGTTATTGTTGTTAGACCTAATTTGAGCTATCACCCACAAGAACAGTGATCAGTTGTACCAATGAATATTTTGAGCAGATGGAAAGGCATTGTATCTCTAGAGAAAGTGTTGACATGTAATAATCTGGGATCAAGACATTCTTAACCTTATACCTGAAATAGCTTTTAAATGTCCTAAGGTGTGCAGAAAAATACTAGTCTGGTGACCACAGAAAGTTGTGACAGCTGCAGGTCTTAGCATTTTTTAGTGAAACAATGGCTTTTAGACAATGGCTTTCCAATTTGTTTTCAACAGTGCAGCTAGAGAGCTCTTTTTCTAAACAAAAATCTGGTCATGTCACCAACCTGCTTAAAACCCTTGAATGGCTTCCCGCTGTTTATGGAATAAAGACCAAATCCTTAACAAGGAACTGCAAGGCTTGGCCCCTGTGGGAATTGGCAGCGGGGGCGGGGTCCACACTCACAACCTTTGCCACATGCTTCTCTGGGTCTGGATGCTGCCGCTTCTGACTCAGCTATCTTTTACTCAACTTTGTCCTTTAGATCTAAGTTCAAATAGCCCTTTCCTCAGGGCAGCCTTCTCATGTCTGCACCAACCCACCATAGGTCCTTTATTATAAGCCTCCATTCTTTTCTTGTAAAGCACTTGTCTCAGTTTGTAATTTTACATTCATCAGTGCCATTATTTGTTTCCTGCTATTCATCCACCCCTAGCTCTTAGCTTGAGGAGAGTGAGACTATCTCTTTTTATTCATCATCTTGTCCTAGTCTAACTTTGTGCCAGGATGATGGGAGGCCCTTAATGCCTTTTTGTTGAGTGAATGGAAAAATTGTCTAAAATGTGCTTTCCTTCTGAAATTTTGAATTCTGCAAAGGAAAGAAAGTGTTAACCAGACATAGATTCTTAGGTATATTTTAGTTATATTTCCTCTGCTTCCACGCAGTGATTTATTTTAAAATGCAGAACCCTATGAGCTCTAATCTTCCTTCATATTATGTAGAAATCAGTTCATCAAAATAACCCTCTAACTCTACCTGGTATTCTCATTTATTCCCCATTTTCTCTGGAATGAATTTAAGTAGTCCTTCATAGAGTTCATCCTCTTTTGGGAACTCGTTTAGAGAACATTTTATTTTAGGTTAATTCAGTTGAGATTTTATTTAAAGCCACCCTAAGTTACAGACATTGACAGGTAAATGTTTATGAAAAGATAATATATATAAACTCCAGCGTGTGTGTGTCTATCAATCCATCTAAAAATATGTGTTTTCGTGACTTGAAATAGGAAAGATTGGATTTAGGCGAGGAAAGCATTACAGTGTCGAAGTTTCCATCCCCAGATGCTGTAAGTTAGCTCTTACCCTCTCCAGCTAAATTTTGCAGGATTTAGTGGAATAAGCAGGCAGTCATGATTTCCTGATGACTGACTGAGGGACATGTACTTCCCCTCCTAATGAAATCCTCAAACAGTGAGTCACAATGCCAGAGGCGCTGTTCTCCAAGACTCCATCACTGCCTATTTCTAATCCAAATTCTGAAAGGTGCAAAGTCTGGATTCAACTCTTTAGATCTTTGTGTGGGACTGGAGTGTACATTTCCTTTCCAACTACTTGGTATCTTTCTTGTATCTTCTGCAGCGGAAGTGATAGCTACTGGACAAGAGTGGACAGTTTCAGTGACCATGATGGTCACATCATTAACAGAGAAACAAAGAATCCACTGTCATTACTGACTATGCCATGATGGTGAATGTCTCTTTTAAAATAATAACAACAGACAATTAATCATTTGCTGAATCATGGTAGAACCTGAACAAGATAATCTAGACAAACAGCTTCCACTGCAATCATCTACAAATAGCAGAATATTATACAAATCTGTTTATTTCCTTTAACAGTGTCAATCTGATACTTCCACCCCTCGGAAAAGACATTTTCTTTAGGTAAATGGAGAGAGAAAACAGTTATTCACTTTATTCTACAATACTCTTTAGTTATTTTTATATTTTTCACCATCTTTTTGCTGTCAGATTTCTTAAAGGATGGGTCTAAATGCCCAGCCTCCTTTTCTTCACCATCTATTCTTTTCCTGAATTCCTGGCATTGCTTCTCATCAAATAACTAAAAGTGTTCTCACAAAGATTCTAGTAGCCTACTCTAATAACTTTTAAATATTATTTTCTTAATTTAACTTTGGGAGTTGACCATTCTTATTGCTTCTGTATGCTCTAAAGCATCTAGCTTCATTGACTCCAACTTGACACTGAGGCTTCAGTGACACAGCTCTAGAGAGATTCTTTTCTTCCTCACAAATTTTAGCTGCCTGTGCTCTAGTGGCACAGTGCCTAAAGCATTTGACTGCTAACCAGAAGGTTGGCAGTTTAAACCCACCAGCCACTCCATGGAAGGAAGACTGGGCAATTTACTTCGGTAAAGATTTAACACCTTGGAAACCCAAAGGGGGGTCACTATGAGTTTAAATCAACTACATGGCAGTGGGGTCTTTTTTGTTGTTGTTGTTTTTGTTCTTATGCCCAGATAAAAACTGATGGCACAGTTGACTGCAAACCAGAAGTTTGGCCGTTCAAACCCAACAGCCACTCCGCAGAACAAAGATGCGGTGAACTACTTTCATGAAGATTTACTGCCTTGGAAACACAGTGGGGGTCACTATGAGTTGGTATTGACTCAATGGCAGTGGGTTTTATGCCCAAATAAGGAATCCTGGTGATTTAGTGGTTAAAGTGCTCAGCACAAAGGTCAGTGATTCAAGTCCACTACTTGAATCACTCGACGACTCAATGGCACTTAACAACAACAACAACAACAACAGTTGCTCTGAGGGAGAAAGATGTGGCAGTCTGCTTCTGTAAAGATCTACAGCGTTGGAAATGCTATGGGGCAGTTCTATTCTGTTCTATAGGGTCACTACGAGTGGAATCAATTCTACAGCAGTGGATTTTTTGTTTGTTTGTTTAGTTCCAAATAATTCTAAACTCCAAGACTCAGTCTTGACTTGATGGTCTCTAATTTTCTCCTCTACCTTTCTTACTCATCTTCACATTTCCAAGTATCACCTTATACCAGTAAGCCTACAAATTTTCTTCTCTAGAACTTACCTTTTTTCAGAGCCTCCAACCACACAACTTCATCATCTAGTTGAACATCTCTACATGAATGGATGGATCTCTTCTAACAGCTCCATTTCATCATGTTCCCTGTTTTTCCTTCCCATCCACTTTAGGCAGCTTCCTTCCACTCACGGAGATGTGAAACCTCATTCTTTTTTTTATTCCTCCTTCTCACAAAATCTCAATATCCAATTAGCTACTAGAAACTTCTTTGTATGCTTCTGGTATATCCTGCTTCCCATTCTCACTGCTACCACACCAGGTTCTTTCCACCTCATGTCTTCATTGAGGCAACAGACTTCTAACTGGTTTCCTAACATTACCTTTGTCTCCCCAGTCCATCTTACACACCATATTAAGAAAAATTACTGCAACAATTAAAAGCCAAGTATTTTTTATAAGAAAAATTCCAAACTCTTTATCCAGGTATGGCAAAAAAAAAAAAAAAAAAAAAACATTCTGAGAGATTAATTAGTAAGATCCCCTCTCTCTGTTCCCTTAGCCTTTTTTTTTTTTTTTTTTTTTTTTTGACTCTCTTCTTTCTGGAGTGGGGGAATGGGGGGTTGTATTAACTGGGCTAAAAGCAGAAGTTGCCCACAAGGCACTTCTTTAAAGGCTGAATTCCCTGAGGAGATGATGATAAATGCCTTTGAAGGTAAGTAAAGGGGAGAGAGGGTGAATTGCTTCAGATTCAGAAAAAGATTTATAGATTTCTGAGACAGGAGATACAATGTGTCCCCTTTGGCAATGCCCCGAAGGAGGCAAGACTTCAGAAGCTATGGCTTTAAGGGTCTATTGAGGAGGTGGAGACAAGATTCACTGTCTTTGCAAAGACCCCATATGACAGTGTATCTCAAACCAGCAGGGAGACACAGGCTTTCAAGGGGCTCTTATGGGCTCAGTAAATAAAAATGGTTGGCAACTTTACACTGGAATATACATTAGATATCTGCTCCCTTTTCCCAGAGATTCAGGTAAACTTCCCAAATTCTGACATGATCCTGGAATAGGAGGTCTTTCCAACCAACATAAGATGAGCACTCAGTGTAGGATCTAATTTGCAGCAAGATTTATACCTTCTACTCAATATTCCAGGCCTTCTAAAATTCACATCTATTCATTCATTCATCTACTCAGCAAAAATATGTTGCTTTAGGTGCAGTTGAATTGATTCCAACTCAGAGCGACCCTACATAAAACGAAAGGAAACACTGTTTGGTCTTGTGCCGTCCTCACAATCACTGCTATGTTTGAATCCATTGTTGTAGTCACTGCCTCAATCCCTCTCATTGAGAGTCTTCCTCTTTTTTGCTGAACCTCCAGGGACTTGATTTGTTCCTCCTGATAACATGTCCAGAGTATGTAAGATGAAGTCTTGCCATTCTCGCTTCTAAAGAGAATTCTGACTGTATTTCTTCCAAGACAGATTTGTTCATTCTTCTGGCAGTACATTCAATATTCTTGCTCACACCATAACTCAAAGGCGTCAATTCTTCTTCTGTCTTCCTTAGTCATTCTCCAGCTTTGTATGCATACGACTTTTGTGTGCATACAATTGAAAATACCACTGGCCTGAGTCAGGGGCACTTTAGTCCTTAAAGTGACATAATTGCTTTTTAATACTTTCAAAGATGTCTTTTGCAGCAGATTTGCCCAATGTAATCTGTTGTTTCATTTCTTGACTACTGCTTCCATGGGCATTGATTGTGCATAAAAGAAAAATGAAATCTTTCAATTCCAATCTTTTCTCCATTTATCATGATGTTGTGTATTGGTGCAGTTGTGAGGGTTTTTTTGTTTTCCTTATGTCAAGGTATAATCCATGCTGAAGACTATATAGTCTTTGATATTCATCAGTAAGTGCTTCAGGTCCTGTTCACTGTCAGCAAGCAAGGTTGTGTCTTCTACGTATTGCAGGTTGTTGATGAGTCTTCCTCTAATCCTGATGCTGCATTCTTCTTCATATAGTCAAGCTTCTTGGATTATTTGGTCAGCGTACAGAATGAAAAAGTGCTGTTAAAAGGTTATAACTCTGACACATTTCTTTCCTGATTTTAAACCATGTGGTATCTTCTTGTTCTGTTTGAATGCATGTTGGTCTACATATAGGTTCTGCATAAACACAATTAAGTGTTCTGAATCCACACAGTTTAATGTCCTTGTATAGTCAATAAAACATGTTGTGTGGTTGTTAGGTGCCAATGAATCAGCTCTGACTCATAGCAACCCTATGTAAAACAGAATGAAATATTAAAACATAGGTAAACAAAATATATTATGTAGTTTTTGTATGTTTATTATGTCACCTGGGGACACAAAAGCAAAATAGAATGCTTTCTATTTTCCAGTCATTATAATAAAAGAGAGAGGGAAATTCCCTCTTTTCTTTTCCTCAGGGAAGCATTCCCATGACTGCCTTGATTTTAGTTAAATTCCCTTAAACACATTTCTAATAGTCGGTGCTACTCCAAGGAAAGGTAGTTTTACATTTACTTAAATGATTATTTAATTAGCATTTGTTAATTGACCATTCCATTCTCACTTCTGTGAAAACTTGCCTGGCTACTGCAGCCCAGTGATCCTCACTCTTCCAAACATTTATGCTTTTGATTTTCTTATTTTCTGTCACTTTTGAGGCACAAGATACATAGAGTCTTATATTTTCACTCATTCTTTTCTTTCTAGTTGTTTTATCTCTCCAACTGGTTAGTAAACACCCAAATAAGCAGCACTATATTTTATACTGAAGGAAGGTTGGGCAATCCTACTTCTGTAGTGATACTGCCTCGGAAACCCAAGGAGGGGTCGCTATGAGTCCGGCCGACTCGACGGCAAACAACAACAACAACATATTTTATACTGAGAGCTCTGATAGCGTAGTGCCTAAGGCACTTGACTGCTAGCCAGAAGGCTGGTGGTTCAAACCCACCAGCCACTCCTCAGAAGGAAGATCGGGCAATCTACTTCCATAGTGATACTGCCTCGGAAACCCAAGGAGGGGTCGCTATGACTCGATGGCACATAACAACAACAAGATATTTTATACTAAGGAGTTCTGGTGGTGCAGTAGTTTGGTTAAAGCATTCAGCTGCTAACCAAAAGCCTGGAAGTTCAAAACCACCAGTCACTCCCTGGGAGAAAGATGAGGCATTCTGCTTCCATAAAGATTTATAACCATGAAAACCCTATAGGCAGTTCTACTCTGTCCTATTGGGTCACTGTGAGTCAGAATTGACTCAATGACAGAGGGTTTGGGGTTTTTGTTGTTGTTTATATTTTATACTAGTCAGTTAGTAGGCTCTGGTGGCAGAAAACCTAAGGTATTTGATTGCTAACCAGAAGGCTGGCTGTTCAAACCCACCAGCCACTCCTCGGAAGGAAGGTTGGGCAGTCTACTTCCGCAGTGATGCCACTTTGGAAACCCAAAGAGCAGTTGCTTTGTGTCAGGACTAACTCGACAGCAGTGACAGCCAGCCAGCCAGTCAGTTAGTGTTAGTGGGTACACAACCAGAGAGCTTTTCTGCTTTGCATAGTTCTGACAGCTGAGAGGGGTGGAGGTCAGGGTTGGGAGAGATTGATAAAGGTGGGGGGAGATGAGAGGGGTATGTATTCTCTGTGAGAGACATCTCTGGGGGTTGTGCAGGCCACAGATTTCAAGGTAGCCCTGATCAATCAATACATGTTGAATGAGCATGGTCCAATGCAGGTCAACTGAAATAAAGACACTTTCACATCTTCGTAATGCCCACTGCACTGTAACTATTTTGTTGCTGTTATTAGTTGTTGTGGAACCAATTTTGACTCATGGAAACCCCATGTGTGTAGAGTAGAACTACTCCACAGGGTTTCCAAGGCTGTGACCTTTCGGAAACAGATCACCAATCCTGTCTTTCAAGGAGCCTATGGGTGCATTTGAACTGCCAATCTTTCAGCCAGGAGACAAGAGCTTAAGTTTTGCACCACCCAGGGACTCCATACAAGCCATCAATTCATTTTAACAAATGTCTTTTACTCTGTGCCAGGAACTCATTTAGGCACTTGGGATATATCAATGAATAAAACAGAGATCTCTCTTCTCTGGAGCTTACAGTCTAGCAGGAAAAACATATAGGGAGCTCTGGTAGCATAGTGGCTAAGCAAAACATATGGTAAATAATAAACATTAAAAATACAAAAGTTAGAAGGTAGTAAGTCTATAGAAAAAAGTAAAAGAAAGGATGATTGTTGGGTGAAAGTTAACCTCTTGCCTCCAGGTCTGCTCCAGTTCTTGTCATTCCAAAAATGAAAGCCAACCTGGGGCAGGGCCTCAGAAGTCAGGTCAGGACTTTAATCAATTCTCATTTAAAGCACTTAGAAAATACCTGGAACAATTTGGAGATCCACCTGTAATTTGTTTTTGACCATAACTAGAGCAATCAGGTAGAGAAGTAATCAACGATAATACTAAGGAATTGCAGTTGTGAGACAGTAAGGTTAATTTTGTATATTTTAAATAATCTGTTTGTTGTTATTTAAATAATAATTGTAAATAATTTTGAGAGACTGTTGTGCACCAGACATTGTGCTTAGCTATTCTTACATTGTCACCATTAACATTCATAACCATGCAAGGGCCATGGCCTATTATTACTCTCATTTTACAGATAAGGGCCTATAGTGAAAGAGAATTTATGTACTTTTCCTAAAATAATCCAATGTTAAATGATGAGGTGGCCTGACACCAAAGTTATACTCTCAACCACCATACTCTACAGCCTGATGCTGATGAGAGACATGAGAGTCAGGCATTGAAAGGTTTAAATACTGAAAGTGCCCACATTTGTGAAGTGATTAGTAGACAAGGAAATCCCATGAATTAATGCAACTAAAATACATTGCTATTGTTCCCATCAGGCAAGAAAGGACATATGAGAAAATAAATGCACAAAATCTACACCAAAACCAGAGTCATAAAGCAAATTCAATATTCTTCATGTATTTGCATCAGAACATGAATTAAATGTCTCTCATTTAGATACACCCAGAAGGTCAGACACTGATCAATAGGAATGCTTGTAAATCTTAGTAAATGTAATCTTACCTAACTACTTGTCTTAATTTATTTTAATTAGTTTAATTTAAACCTCAATCCTGTGGTTGTGGTTCATTCAAAACTCCCTTTGGAATTTCTCAAGACATTCATTTATCATCTTCTAAATACACTGCATGTTTTCATTTTTACTGTGTTTTCTAATTGTCCAATATGTTTCATTCTCCAGGTGATCTTTTTTAAATGAAGGGATTCTGTTCTTCCACTGTTGTTTTTGTTGGACAAGAGGGGTTTCCCTTCAGGTAACAGCGTCTAGTTAGAGATTATCTGGAAGATGTATGAAATATCCTATTGTCCATCTCCTGAGCAGTGGTGTGCTGAGATCTCTAGAAAAATATACACCTAGCTCCAGAAAACACATATTTTTGTTAATTTACCAAGAACATTTCCTTAGTGACTGACTATTAATTCAAAGACAGGTCTTCTTGCACATCTGAATTAGGACACTCTCAGCAACATCCTAAATCAGTGCATGCTAACTGGGCCCAAAAGATGACCCTGTCATTTTCTTTAAATTTCAATTTAAAAATATTCTGTAATTAACTCCACTTAATCAGCATACGTGCATTTAGATTGATAATATTACCATCATACATTCATCTCGATTATTTTGCTTATGTGTGTGTATGATTTTTAATGTGCAAATGGTTAACACGCTTAGCTCCTAACAGAAGGCTGGTGGTTCAAGCCCACCGATAGGTAGCTTAGAAGAAAGGCCTGAAGATCTACTTCCAAAAAATCAGTCATCGAAAACCCTGTGGTTAGAGAGTTACATGGGCAGTACAGACAACAAATATGAAGCCCTTTGCATATACAGTACTGAGTTGTCAATGAAAGCAAACATGGGTATAGGGACGGATAGATGGGTGAACAAGCTAAACAATTAGGTATGTCTAAATGGAGAGTG
>NW_006922083.1:2020339-2043123 GCF_000298275.1 Orycteropus afer afer | reverse complement strand
GGAAGGTTGGGCAATCCTACTTCCGTAGTGATACTGCCTCAGAAACCCAAGGAGGGGTCACTATGAGTCAGGGCTGACTCGACGGCACTTAACAACAACAACAACATTACACTTTGTGCTAAAGGAAGTTGCTCAGTGAAATGGAAGTTTTTCCAGTTACGGAATGAAGCAAATGGAACATAGCCCTTGAATTGATAAATGTGCATCTTTATGGTTTTGCATAAGCTGGTTGGAGATGGATATCTCAAGCCCCTTCTAGCTCCAGAACTCTATAATCTTCACTTTTTCTATGTATCTAGAGCACAAAGAATGTTGATAGCCTCAGAAAGTTCAGAAAGCAACAGGAACAGAAGACATGCAGTCAACAAGATTTTTTTGTTGTTCCTAAGTGGGCGCTATTGATTGTTTTGGCCTCAAACAATTTATAGGTCTTAAGGCGGCTCACTGCTAGGTTTTATTCATTTTGATTTGTACCAAATGAAAGCTTTCCAAGCATGCTCATTTAGAATCTTGAAATAAGTATCAGGTATGAATGTTTTAGTGTCCGAAAAATTAAATATAAAGGAAGGTTTTCATTATGGAATATGGAATAAAGAATAACCCTAAAGACAAAAGTCAACTGTATTTGAATGAATTACCCATTTATGTTGAACAGTGTATCCTCAGTAATCATTAAGAATTTATCAATTTCTTAGAAAGAAAAACCTACCATACAGTGACTTTATATCAGTATTTAATGCAATAGTGCCTAGAGCACTGGATTGACGTTCTTATTGTGAAAATGGGAATGGAAATTAAGACTCTGCCCTATTTTCTAATGGTAGAACTCTCAGATAAATTACAATTTTTTTTTGCTGTTCTTTACATCCTAGGAGTGATAATGATCAGTTTCTTTGTGTTCATTGACATGTTCTTGCTAGTTTCATTATGTCCAACTTAACTGCAGCGTTTAATGTTATCGATCAGTTTGGAAAGTACTAGCATGCCCTAACACGCATATGGTTGTGTGGCTTGGCTTTAACTTGTCAGAAAAAAAAAAAAAAAAGGCTTCTTGGCCTTCCTTATTGGATTTCAGAAATATTTACCATCTTTCCAACATTCTCTGAGGATGGTACTCATGTACTAATATGTACAACATATTAGCAAAAATCTTGACATGTTTTTGCTTTCATTTTTATATTTAGTTCATTCAGGAAAAACTTGCATTCCTGACAATTGACAATCACTCTTTCTCTGCTGTCTGCCCATCTATCATTTAGTGTAAGATATAGTTATTCTGTTGCTATCAAGATACTGACTCTTATATAAGTTAACTTAACACAAAAGACCCACTGCCATCTAGTCAATTCTGACTCATAATGACCCTACAGGAAATAGCAGAATTGCCCCATAGGGTTTCTGAGGTTGTAAATCTTTACAGAAGCAGACTGCCTCACCTTCTCCCATGGAGCAGCTGGTTTGAAGCATCAAAATTTCTGGTTAGCAGCCAAATGCTTTAACTACTCCACCACCAGAGCTCCTTGCAAAAGACAGGACACTGTGAAAGAAGAACAAGAGATAGACATTACCTGATATGTGTACCAATTGTCATTGAGTCGATTCCGACTCATAGCAACCTCCATTGGGTTTCCAAGGTTATAAATCATTATGGAAGTAAATAGCCTCATCTTCCTCCCACAGAGCAGCTGGTGGGTTTGAACCTTCAACCTTCTAGTTAGCAACAAAATGTCATAGCCACTATGCTACCATAGCTCTTTGCAAAAAAGACAGGACACACTGTGAAAGAAGAACAAGAAGAAACAGACATTACCTAATACAGAGAGAGAGAGGTATATAATTCAGGCCTGTAATCCCTGGGTGTGTAGATAGTTAATGGTTTTGGCTGCCAACTAAAACGTTGGAAGTTCAAGTCCACTCAGAGGCACCTCAAAAGAAAGCCTTGGTGATCTACTTTTGAAAAATCAGTCATTGAAAACTCTATGAAGCAGGGTGAAATACACGGAGTATTTTTAAATTGAATACTATGGAATACTATTTCTGCCATTGTTAATAAGTTGTACACTTGTAAAAAGTTGAATTAGGAAAAATTGTTTGATAGATACATTTACAACAATGACCAAAAAAAAAAAAAAAAAGTAGTTGCTGAGGCTACTTAGAGAGAGAGAGCTCTGGTGGTGTAGTGCCTAAGGCGTTTGACTGCTAACCAGAAGGCTGGCACTGTTTAAACCCACCAGCCACTCCTCAGAAGGAAAACTGGGCAATCTACTTCTGTAGAGATACCGCCTCAGAAACCCAAGGAGGGGTTGCTATGGGTCAAAACGACTCCAGGACAGTGAGTTTTGGTTTTTGGTTTGAAACTACTTATGTAAAATCAAATACCTTATGGTATTTGGTTCTTGATTTGGAGGTTTAGGGTCATGGTTTCATAGGATAATACTGTTAATTGGCCTAATAATGAGTTTAGGGCTTCGGTTTTACCTCCAAGCAGTAGGATAGTTCATTGAGTAGTGCCTGGAATCTTAAAAGCTTGCAAGTGGCCATCCAAGGCACAACAATTGGTCTCTATTTGCCTAGAGCAACAGAGGAAGAAGGAGAGTCAGGATAGGAGGAAGAAATGGAATATGTGTCTAATTGCCTCCATGAACAACTGTCTTCTTTGCCATGAGACCAGAAGAGCTGGATGGTACCCAGAGACCATTACTGGACATTTTGATCAAAGATTCTGTAGGAGAAAACTGATCAAAAGAGGAAAATGCAGAACAGAATTTAAAATTCTCATAGAATCCAGAATTTCTGGAGGTATGAAGACTAGATGAATACACAAAACTACTATATTGTGATAATCTTTGAATCTTAAAACAAAAATATCCCTTGAAGTCTTCTTTTTTTTGGGGGGGAGGGTTCTTTTTTTTTTTTTTTTTTTTTTTAGGATTTGGGTGAAGATTTACATAGCAAATTCACTTTTCATACAGCAGTTCACATATACTTTGTCTCATGTCATTGACCAAAATTTACAATGCAGCAGCTCCCCTCCCACTTCCCCCAGACAGCTACCTTCTCCCAGTGTCCATCCCTTCATACTCTCCTTGACGTCTTCTTAAAACCAAATAGTTTAGCTTAACTAGTGAAAAATGTCTGCCTTGAGCATTACATGCTTTTAACATCCATTTACATGGGATCAGTGCTTAAAGTGCTTGGCTTATAGCCAAAAGGTTGGCAGTTTGAACCCACCAGCCACTCTGTGAGAGAAAAATGTGGCAGTCTCCTGTAAAGATTTACAGCATTGAAAACACTATGGTGCAATTCTACTCTGTGAGTCAAATTCAACTATGAGTAGGATTTGATTCAATTGCAGGGGGTTGGGTTTAGTATACGGAATCCAATTGGCAGTAACAACTGGGAAGATTAGATAGGAAGTTTAGGGGGCAGTGAGTTTGTGTTAATGGGGATGAACAACTCAGAAAAGAAGGGGGATAATGGTACAGTTTGAAGAATGTTATCAATGTTATCAGTGTCACTGGATTGTACATGTAGAAACTGTTTGAACTGGTGTGTGTCCTGCTGTGTATATTTTCAAAAATAAAAATAAAACAAATAATTAAAAAAAAAGTAATAGCTCTGTAAAGCGCAGTTCTACTCTTACACCATAAGGCACCATTAGTCAGAATCAACTTGACAGCCAAGGCCATATTGTAGTGTTTGGGGCAGTCAGCATGGGGAGTGGAATCCTGCCTTTGTTGCTGTCAGTTTTCTTCATGGAATGCCCAGTAGTATAGAAATGAGGTAGCTCGTCTTATCAGATGGTCACCTAGCCCACGAGTTTGGTTACAAAAAAGCATCCCTTTAAAAGTACCCCTAAGCACTTTCTTATTGCCTACTCCTGCAAACCTGTCCTATGAGCAGGTTTTCACAAGATGAGTAAGACTTCTCCATGGACTTGAATGTGGTTTTTTAAAAAGAAAAAACCTAAAACTCACTGCCATCAAGTCATTTCCAACTCATAAGGACCCCTCCTTGGGTTTCTAAGGTGGTATCTCTACGGAAGTAGATAGACCAATCTTCCTTCCAAGGAGTGGCTGGTGTGTTTGAACCACCAGGCTTCTGGTTAGCTATCAAATGTCTTAGGCACTATGTTTCTGGGAAAGTGCCTTGGTGACAAACCAATTAGACTATAAGCACATTTGGAGAATCCATCTCTGAAAAAGCAATCCAGCCCCAGATTCTAATAGTTATATTAAAGCCAAAATATAGCTCTCTTTCATGTAGCTTTCAATCCTGGCATTTCCTGTTGCTTTAAGACCACTATGTTCTGCATCATGTATCACCATTGCCATCCAAATGAATCAGAACCAAGAAATTATCCCTTCATAGAAAGACAGCTCACCACAGAATATATACGTGATACCCCCACCCCTCATCTGTGGACAGACTCTCTTGCCCAGATTTCTGTGGTGAGTGGGTTTGAAGTCAGCTGGCCAGCTGTCTGATGGAAAACACTCATTAGTCATCCCTATAGAAATAAACTTCTGAGGATACATTTTTTATCCAAGCAGAACAATGTTTTTAACTGCCTAAAAATTGGATACATATTTTTTTATTTTTGAATTTACATTTATATTTATAAATAAAATAATTGGGTATCCATACAAAGAATAATCTTTGTGCTGTAGACAATATATTCAGGAGATACCATAGAGCCCATAACAGGTAAGACATTTTTCATGGATATTAGGTGCCTTAGTGGCACAGAGACCAAGTGTTCATCTGCTAACCTCAAAAGGTCAGTGGTTCATATCCACCAGCCATTCCACAAGAAATAGTTGTTGCATCTGTTTCCATAAAGATTTACAGTCTTGGAAACTCTGTGGAGCATTTCTACTCTGTTCTACAGGGTCACTATTAGTTGGAATTGACTTAAGAGCAGTGATTTTTGGTATTTATAGATAACATCTCCTCATTCTTTTTCTTTTTACAGCATTGTTATCCTTTGAAAATTCTCAGTTCATGTATATGATGGATCAGAATCTAGGCCCAGCATTAGGGGTAGGCATGTGATCCAGAGCTGATCGATCTGATCAGCTGCCTCCCTGGATTTGGCTTAGGGATGACACATGATACAATCAGAGAAAATGAGACTCAGTTCCAAGACTTTAGGGGAAATGTTGGGGAAATTACTCTGCAACTGCTGGAAGTCATCTTGTCTCCAGAATGGAGAAACCATTGAGAATTAGAACAACAGAGCTGAGAGGTGAAGAGAAACAGAGATAGTACATAACATACAGTAGGCAAACTTATAAGGTATCTCTTTTATTAATCTAGATTAAATTGAAATTCTATCATAGGAACTGAAATAAACCTACACAATATATGGATTTTCTAACCATGTAGGTCAAGGGAATGCTGCACATATGGTTTCGTATTTCAACAAGGCATCTGACAGTGTTTCTCATGAAATCCTTATGGATAACAGGAAGAAATATGGAGTAGATGCCAGTACAGTCAGGTGACTTCATCAATAATTGAAGAGTCATGTCCAAAGAATGCTAATTCCATGTCAACCCGAAGGACATTTTATAGTAGTGTGCCTAAGGGTTCTTCTCTGGCCCTGTCCTTTTTGACATATTTATCAAAGGTTTGGATGAGCACACTGATGGCATTCCTAACAAATTCAACAGATGACAAGATGATTGGAGCACTAGATAGTATGTTGGATAACAGAGAATAGTTTCTAAAACTCTTCATAAGCTAGAGCATCTAGCTAAATTGAACAGAATGGAATTTTAAGAAGAACCAATGTAAATTATGTGAGTTATATCCAAAAACTAATTATATAAATAACTGGGTAACACTGGGAATTTATTTATGTGCAATTTCAAAATGAGTCTACAATATGATACAGCTGTCAAAATAAATAAATAAACAATGTTTTGTTTAAATTGCATAAATAGTACATAACGGAGATGAAAGCAGATGTCACACTGAGAAAACTATAGTTGATAGAGTAGAGCAAAGGACGTAAAGCTAAAGGAACTAAACTGTTCACATATTTTGATCTTAATATCTAATGCCGTATCCCAATGTGTCTAATCATGCAAGCAGGAAGGATAAAATTACCAAAGGGAATATTCACTGACCTCCCTCTGCTCTCACCTGTTGGCATTTTCTATTTCCTCTTCCCTAAAATGGAAGAGTTATTTTTCTGTAGGAGGAAACAGGTTGTGCTAGATTATAAAGGATAGAATTGATAAGGAGGAAAGAGTAGAGGAAAAGACAGAAAAGCCAGTGGATACATACTGAGAAAGAGTTTGGGAGTGTTTAAAGAGAGGGGCTTTGGGACACTTCTAAGGTATGAGAACATAGGAGAGGAATGGGAATCAAATTTGCACTGCAGCTAACTTGGAAGGAAGGTTGGGCAATCTACTTCTGTAGTGATACCACCTCGGAAACCCAAGAAGGGGTCACTATGAGTCAGATTTGACTTGAGGCAGTAAGTTTGGTTTTTTATCACTCAGGTATAAATCCAAAATGCATTTTAACCACTGTTACTGGGTTTTTGATTCTATAAAGTCCCTGGATTTTTCTTACACGACATTTCTCATGTATTTCTTTTTCATTCAGATCTGCTCCCCTTTGCCCTTGTCCACCCCAGGAAGATAAAGCTTTCTGGAAAACAGCTACCGCATCCCTAACCAGGAGGATATGATAGAGGATATGATAAGCACAATGTAATTGGAGCTGCAAGTAGACAAGGCTAAATTCTTAGAATGCTGCTGATAAACATAGTAGTGAAGGCTTTGGCCAATGGAATCAGACAATAAATTGAAATAAGAATAAAATTTCAAAAGGAAAAGACAAAATTGCTACTGTTTGTAGATTATGTAATTATTTACATGAAAATATAAGAGGATCAATAAACTATTAAAAGTAGTAAGGGAGTTCAAAGTCAGCAAGGTTAAAGAACAAAATATCATTAAACAAAAAGAAATGGTATTCTTCTCTACTATCAATAACAAATTAGAACATGTACAAGGAAGTATACGATAAAACACTATTTACAATAATAAAAGTTATAAACTTTACAAAGAAAGTTTTAAAATTCTATTGAAAGAAGATAAAAAGATATTCATATAAATAGAAAGTTATGTAAATGGATGGGATGATTTTTACAATTTAAAGATATAGATATCTGTAAACTCAATGCAATTTCAATAAAAATGCTAGAAAATATTTTAGAGAACTGGATAAAAATGCTTCTAAAATTAATATGGAACAATAAAAGCCCATAAACAGCTAAAGCAATTTTAAAAAAGAAGACCAAATAAGGGGCTTGGCCTAGCATGTATTAAGGAATTCTGCAAAACTATAATAGCTAAAATAACATGTTACTGATAAAGGTACAAATAATGAATAAGAAATAATAGAGAGTTAAACACCTCTAACACCCTGTAGAATAACCTTTGAAACCTCATAGTAGGAAAAGATATCTTTAAATGCACCCCAAAAGCATAACTCATAAAGGGAATGAAGATTGAGTTTGACTACATTAAAATCATTCAAGGTTCCTTTTGAACAAAGGACTCCATATGTAATTTAAGTAACTAACAGAGTAAGAGAAGATCTTAACATCTATAACAGACAAACATTAGTTTCAAGAATATGTAAGAAATTTCAAAAATCTGCAAGAAAAAGACAAAGACTCCATAGCAAAATGGAGAAAGGGTATGAATAGGCAATTAACTGAAATCTTAATGGTGAAAACCGGAAACCACTGATTTACAATTCACTAAATTTAACAGACAAGCAGGAGTTTTAGAGAGAATGCATGTTAATTACCTTGTACTTAAAACATCCCTGCCAGGGCCAGCGAACACCACTGAATAGATCTTCACTCCTATTGTCTTAGGAGGTTTATAACAAACTCCAGAACAAAGGTTCTTGACTCTTGCTGAACATTAGGACCATCTGAGAAACTGAAGCAGAACCCATGTATCAGAATTTTGTTTAAAAACACACTAGATGGTGAAGAAAATGTGCTGAAATGAGATGTGGTGATGGTTTCACAACTTGGTGACTATGCTAAAAATCACTGATTTGTATACTTTAAAGGGGTGAATTGTATCTCAATTTAAAAACAAACAAACAAAACTCCCCTGGTAACTCTAACATACTGTCCAGAATGAGAACTGCTGTGAGACTGAGCAGTGTTTCCCAACTGAGATGCACATTGAAACCTTCCTGGGAGCTATCAAAATATTGAAGCCCAGTGTACCCCCAAAAGATTCTAATGGTATTGGTCTGGGTCATGATGTGGGTAACAAGTAAAGTTTCAAACTGATTCATTCCAGTTCTCCCTCCCACTGAGTGTTAACATTCCCATCCTAGATATACTGAGTCAGAACCTGCAATTTAACAAGCTCTCCAGGTGTTTGTATAGGTTCCCTAGGGATGTTGTTAAAATGCAGATTTTGGTTCAGCATATCTGAAGTGAAAATACAAATTCTCAGCAGGAGGTAGAGTTTGAATGAATGAGTTTGCAGTCCTGGAAGAAAATTAAAACAAGTCCAAGAGAGCCAAAGTATGACCTTGAATATATCCCACCTGAATTTAGAGACCATCTGAAGAATAGATTTGAAGCCTTGAACAGTAATGACAGAAGATCAGACAATTTGTGGGATGACATCAAGAACATAATACACAAAGAAAGGAAAAGGTCATTAGAAAGGCAAGAAAGGAAAAAAAAGATGAAATGGATGTCAAAAGAGACTCTGAAACTTGCTCTTTAACGTAGAGTAGCTAAAGTAAATGGAACAAATGATTCAATAAAAGAGCTGAACAGAAGATTTCAAAGGGTGGCTCAAGAAGATAAAGTATTATGAATATGCAAAGACCTGGAGTTAGGAAACCAAAAGGGAAGAACACACGTGGCATTTCTCAAGCTGAAAGAACTGCAGAAAAATTCAGGCCTTGAGTTGCAATATTGACGTATTCTGTGAGAAAAATTTTGAACAACACAGGAAGCATCAAAAGAAGATGGAAGGTATACACAGGGTAACTGTACCAAAAAGAATTGATCGATATTCAGTCATTTTAGGAGATAGTATAGGGTCAAGAACTGATGATACATATCTAAGCTGTACTGAGCCATTGTTGAAAAATAAGGCTCCAGGAACTGATGGAATACTCATTGATGTTTCAGCAAACAGATGCAATCCTGGAAGCACTCACTCATCTGTGTCAGGAAATTTGGAAGTTTGGAAGACAGCTACCTACCGTTCCAAAGAAAGGTGATCCAATGGAATGTAAAAATTATTGCAGCAGTACATAGATAAGGAACTGCCAGAAATTAAAACCAGATTCAGAATGAGGGATAACATTGCTGATGTCAGATGGATCTTCACTGCAAGCAGAGAATACTAGAAAAGCGTTTGTTTCTGTTTCATTGACAATGCAAAGACATTCAACTGTGTGGATCAAAGCAAACTGTGGATTACATTATGAAGCATGGGACCAAGAGGCAGTCATTCCAACAGAACAAGGAGATACTGTGTGGTTTTAAATCAGGAAAGGGTTATATCCGTTCACCATACTTATTCAATCTGTATGCTGAACAAATAATCCAAGAAACTGGACTATATGAAAAAGAAAGTGACATCAGGATTGAAGGAAAACTCATTAACAATCTGCAATATGCAGACGACAGAACTTTCCTTGCTGAAAGTGAAGAGGACTAGAAGCACTTCTGATGAAGATCAAAACTATAATAGCCTTTGGTATAGATTATACCTTGATATAAAGAAAACAAATGTCCTCACAATTGGACCGATAAGTAACAGCATGACAAACAGAAAAGATTGAAGTTGTCAAGGATTTTCTTTTACTTGGATCCACAATCACCATATTTTTCCATAACAGCAGTCAAGAAATCAAAGACATATTGCGTAGGGTAAATCTCCTGCAAGAGATCTCTTTAAAATGTTTTAAAGCAAAGATGTCACTTCAAGGGCTAACGTGTGCCTGATCCAAGCCATGGTGTTTTCAATTGCCTCATATATATGGGAAAATTGGAATAAGTAAGAGGAATTGATGAGTTTGAATTATAGTGTTGTTGAAGAATATTAAATATACCACGGACTACCAGAAGAACAGACACATCTTGAAAGAAGTACAGCCAAAATGCCCCTGAGAAACAAGGATGGTGAGACTCTGTCTTATGTACTTTGGACAGATTATCAGGAAGCAGTACTTAGAGAAAGATATCATGCTTGGTAAATTCAGGGGTCAACAATAAAAATGAAGACTCTCAACGAGATGGACTGAGACAGTGACTCCAACAATGGGCTCAAACACAACAATGATTATGAGGATGGCGCAGGACCAGGCAACATTTCTTTCTGTTGTGCATAGCATAAATGTGAATCAGAACAATTTAATAGCACTGCAGTGCAGTGAATTGCTTGGTGTGGCCCTCTTTGCCATTGTCCTCCATTTTGTGATGTATTGTAAATCCTAGACACTATGCCTGTTTAGGGTGGAATGTATCTTGAGTCCCACCTTGCTGGAGGATGTGACTCAAGTCACCACCGTTAGTTTCTTTGAGGGTATATATGCGAATGTTCCAGGAAAGAGCTCTCTCTTGCTCCAGTCCTGTGGGATTCGTTCTTCATCATCTCATCCCTGGACTTGAGGCAGCGTTGGTCATCTGACCCTCCAGTTTAGGTTCGCCAACCCCTGCAACCATACAAGTGAGGAGAATCCTCCAGACCTACCCACAGACTTGGGACTTGCCAGCCTCCCAGCCTCCACCACAGTGTGAGCTGTTTTCTTGGCAGTTTATGAGTTCTGTGAGATGTTATGGAAAAATATAGAACCCTAAGACAGGAGGGAGAGTACTGAGGGGAGGAGAAGGAATTGATGTTAGAGGCAATGGAGTGGCACAGCAGTTTGGAGAAGTTGGATATTTGGGACATCTTTAACCTCTGCTTCATAGGGACCAGCTTGTGCTGATCCTTCTGAAAGAAATTATTCCAGCAAGCACCTAACAACACAATATGCAAGACGATAAGCTTGAAAAAGAAGTGTAACGGTCTGGTTTGAGACATAAAACACAACCAGGTGGAACCAAGTAGAAAGGAAGAAAGTATGTAAGATGCAGGAGTGTAGATGTTTCTCCTATGTAGAAGAGTGTTCGTTTTATTCCTCACTCCAAATTCTCAAAATTAGAATTACAAAAGGCTACGTATATGGTCTAATATCCCTTTACTTCTTGAATTTTCAAACTCAAAATGTATTTTGGAATCTAAAATCTTTCTTTAAGCCTTAGCTTTCAGTACTAGTGATTCTCTTTCTTGAGAGTTTTGATCAATTAATGATTCTTCTGTTGCCATTTGAAGAATTCTGATGGTATAGTGGTTAAAACATTTGGTTGGTAACCAAAAGGTCGGCAGTTCAAACTCATCAGCTGCTCCATGGGAGAGAAATGAGGCCATCTGCTTCTGAAAAGATTCACAGCCTTGGAAACTCTATGCACAGTTCTACTCTGTACTACGAGGCCATTATGAGTCAGAATTGACTCAATAACAGTGGGTTTGGTTTTGATAGCCATTTGAGAATATTTTTGAAATATCTGTCACATTTTAAAGAGGATATTGTTTAGCTTTTTGTTTTCTAAAAGTTGACAGTGTAAAACCTGGATTCAAACCTAAACTGAAGATTTTGGGATGATATTTTTCTATGCCATGTCACAGTTGTGAACTGGTTACTCCTTAATTATGGGCTCTTAATGAAGCAAATTCCCCAGATTTTCAGTATCTGTGGGAACATCCCTTAACAAGATTGATCTAAAATCAGACTATGAAGGAATGGCTGGACTATTTGTCCTATGTTAGGACACTTTGATATAATGAGGTTGTTAATAATTATTGCCCTCAAACACTAATTACTCCCAAACTACCTCTATAGATAGAAGACTCAGAAACTAGTGTTAAGCCTAGTTTATTTGAGAGCCTTATTATGTTACAACACACACACCACCTCACTTATTAACATGGAAGTGATATAGCAATATTCCTCGTATCAGAATTTGATTCCCCTTTTATTAGAATAGAGAAAAAAGCTGAAAATCTAATATTTATTTCCCTGCAATGTCAATTAAATTTGTTTCCAAAGCCTGTCAACATCACAATGTAATTCTTGAATCTATCTCTTATTCTCTCCCAACTAATAGCCCTAAATTCATTCTACCAGAGGTATGCCTCATCCCTGGCGCTCTATCCCATTCCCAGTAGGGCCTTGCTGTAGTACCATATCACCATGGTGACATTAACCATCCCTCAAGAGACCTGAGCAGGTGAGTCAATATCTGGAGCTCATTATCAGAGTCAGAGGAGAGAATGATGCATAGAAGAAGATTTAGAAATCATGGGATATGGGCAAAAGATAGTTATTAGGACCATTTTGGTGAATTCTTTAAAGGATAGACAAATAAAATCAGAGAAGAAGGAGGTGGAAAATAATTGTACATACCATCAGTAAATTTGGTATGAAGGAAGTACTCTCTAGTGGAGAATGAAGTCTTGAAAAATCAGATGGCCAAGTCTGTAAATGTGTTGGGAGTTAAACCAAAGAAAAAACCAAACTCACTGACTTGTAAAAAATTCATATGTGAAAAAATTCTCAGTGAATTAGCATCTTTCAGCCTTGGAGACATTGGGAAATCCTTTTAAATATGCTCCCTCACTGGTTCCCAGGACACCTTATGTCTTGAAAATCAATTTCTACTCATTCTTCATGGAGCTCATAGTCCAAACACTATTGGTAACATTTTTAAAATTACAATCATATAAAGTGACTGATCCATTATCTTTCACTCATCATATACCAATAATCTCTCAAAGTAGATAATTGTGTCATTATTTGCAACCTGAGCTCTTACTATAACAGGTGCACTTAGAAATGGGGACAGACTAGTGTGACAGCAGAAGATGTGCTCAGAAATCAACTTTTTCTTTAGGAAAAAAAAAAGCCTAGTTCTTCATAAACATTGCCACCTGCAGATAATCAGTAGATCTGATAGCATATAGTTTGCTTTATCTATCTTCTGGTATTTGAATTATTTTTTCTGTGAGGAAAAAATAACATTGAAAAAAAATTTCTTTTCACCATATAACCAATCTAAATACTATGTATTAGCGCTAAAGTGAGATTACATGCATGCATGTTTTGTATGCATGCTAGCCCATATAAATGTTTGCAAATATCCTTTATAGAGCCTCAATAGAAATACCAAGAAACTACTTTCTTTAAGATAGGTAATAAAATATTTTTCTCTCTAAAAATCAGAGAGGGTTATATAAAAATCTTACATTGAAATATTCTATATTATAATGGAGAAATGTGTGTATTAACTCTCAAGTAGCATGAGAGGGAAAGGGTTTCTTTATATTTCTGTCATGAATAGCAGTATTGGCCCAAGGCTCAAACAGTAAGACATAAGTGGTGTTAATGATTTCAAAGGCATTTGAATGAAATCATCTCTCTCTCATTTTCATAGACATTTCAGTGTGTGGGGAGGTTCTAAATGTGAGGGCTAAAGCTTGGTTTTTATGTTTTCTGAATTTATTTTTATAAGGAAACCTGGTATTGTCTCTAGATGATGTTTAAACAAAGAGAGTTATATTTTTCTTAATCAAAAAGAGATGAGAAAACCTTTTTCAATCTTTGTGTTGTTTGTTGTTGTTGTGAGGTGCCATCAAGCCTTCTCCAACTCATAGCAACCTTACGTACAACAGAATGAAACACTGCCTGGTCCTGTGCCATCTTCACGATCCTTGCTATACCGGAGGCTATCTTTGCAGCCACTGTATCTATCTATCTTGTTAAGGGTCTTCCCCTTTTTTGTTGACCCTCCACTTTACCAAGCATGATACCCTTCTCCAGGGAATGGTTCCTTCTGACAGCATGACCAAAGCAGGTGAGGTGAAGTTTAGCCATTCTTGCTTCCAAGGAGCATTCCAGCTGCACTTCTTCCAGGACAGATTTGTTAGTTCTTTTAGCAGTCCATGGCACTCTCAGCATTCTTCTCCAACACCACAACTCAAAAGCATCAACCCTTCTTTAGTCTTCATTATTCATTGTCCAGCTCTCACATGCATAAGAGGCGATTGAAAATAACATGGCTTGGGTTAGATGCATCTTGGTCTTGAAGGAGACATCTCTGCTCTTCAGCATTTGAAAAAAAGAGTCTTTTGCAACAGATTTTCCCAATGCAATACATCGTCCGATGTCCTGACTGCTGCTTCCATTGCTGTTGATTGTAGAACCAAGTAATATGAAGTCTTTGACAACTTCAATCTTTTCTCCATTTATCATAATGCTACTTACTGGTCCAGTTGTGAGAATTTTTGTTTTCCTCATGTTCAAGTATAATCTTCATCAGTAAGTGCATCAAGTTATCCTCACTTTAAGCAAGCAAAGTTCGTGTTATCTACGTACTGCAGGTTGTTAATGAGTCTTCCTCCAAACCTGATGTTATATTCTTCTTCATATCATCCAGCTCCTCAGGTTATTTGCTAGCATACAAATTGAATAAGTATGGTGAAAGGATACAACCCTGACACACTCCCTTCTTCATTTTAAATCATGCAGTATCACCTTGTTTTGTTTGAACAATAACCTCCTGATCTAAGTAAAGGTTCCTCATGAGTACAATTAAGTGTTCTGGAATTCCCATTCTTCTTAATATTGTCCATAATTTGTTAAGATCCACACAATCGAATGTCTATGCATAGTCAATAAAACATAAGTAAATATCCTTCTGAAATCCTTTGCTTTCTGCCAATATCTATCTAACATCAGCAATGATATCCTTGTTCCACATCCTCTGCTGAATTCAGCTTGCATTTCTGGAAGTTCTCTGTCAATACACTGCTGCAGCCATTTTTGAATTATCTTCAGTAAGATTTGATTTGCACGTGATATTAATAATATTGTTTAATAATTTCTACATTCTGTGAGATCACCTATTTTTGGAATGGATACAAATATGAATCTCTTCCAGTCAGTTGGTCAGGTAGCTATCTTCCAAATCTCTTGGCATAGCCAAGTGAATGCCTCCAGTGGGGCATCTGTTTGTTGAAACATCTCAACAGGTATTCCATCAATTCCTGGAGCCTTGTTTTTCACCAATTTCTTCGGTGCAGCCTCGTTGTCTTCCTTCAATACCATTGGTTCTTGATCATATGCCACCTCCTGAAATGGATGAACAACAACCAATTTTTTTGGTACAATGACTGTGTATTCTTTCCATCTTCTTTTGATGTTTCCTATATCATTCAATATTTTGCCTATAGAATCTTTCAATATAGCAGATCAAGGCTTAAATTTTTTCTTCAGTTCTTTCAGCTTGAGAAATGCTGAACATGTTCTTCCATTTTGGTTTTCTAAATGTCTTTGCACATTTCATCATAATAGTTAGCTTTGTCTTCTTGAGCTGCTCTTTGAAATCTCTGTTCAGCTCTTATCTTGTCATTTCTTCCATTTGTTTTAGCTACTCTCCATTCAAGGGCAAGTTTTGTAGTGTCTCCTGACATCTATTTTGGTCTTTTCTTCCTTTCCTGTCTTTTTAATGACTTCTTGCTTTCTTCTTGGATGATGTTCTTGATGTTATCCCACAATTTCTGGTTTTCATTGGTGTTCAATGCATCAAATCTATTCTTTAGATGGTCTGTAAATTTAGGAGGGATATTATCAAGGTCATATTTTGGCTTTTGTGGACTTGTTTTAATTGTCTTCAACTTCAACTTGAACTTGCATATGAATAGTTAATGGTCTCTTCTACAATTAACTCCTGGCTGTGTTTTGGCTGAAGATATTGAGCTTTTCCATTGTTTCTTGCCACAGATGTAACAAATCTGATTCCTGTGTACTCCATCTGGTGAAGTCCACATGAATTGCTGCCATTTGTGTTGTTAAAAAAAAGTATTTGTAATGAATAAGTTGTTGGTCTTGCAAAATTTCTCATGTGATCTCTACCAGTAATTCTTGTTTCCAACTTTTACATTCTAATTACCAGTGATAATCAGCACATCTTGATTGCATGTTCAGTCAATGTCAGACTGCAAAAGTTGGTAAAAATCTTCCATTTCCTCATCTTTGGCTTTGGTGGTTGGGAATATATTTGAATAATAGTAGCATTAGCTGGTCTTCCTTGGAGGCATATGGATATTATCCTATTACTCACAGCACTGTACTTCAGGACAGATCTTGAGACATTCTATGTGACAATGAATGCCACACCATTCCTCTTCAATTTGTCATTCCCGGCATAGTAGATCATATAGTTGTCTGATTCAGAATGACCAAAACCAGTTCATTTCAGCTCTCTAATGCCTAGGATATCAATCTTTATGAATTCCATTTCATTTTTGACAACTTCCTATTTTCCTTGATTCATACTTTGCACATTCCATGTACCAATTGTTAATGGATATTTGCAGCTGTTTCTTCTCATCTTGAGAAGTGCCACATCAGCAAATGGAGGTCCTGAAAGCTTTACTCCATCCATATCACTAAGGTCAACTCTACTCTGAGTAGGCAGCTCTTCCCCAGTCCATGCCTCCCAACCTGAGGGGCTCATCTTCCAGCACTATATCAGACAATGTTTCAGGACTATTCATAAAGTTTTCCAATAATATGGACAGTGTTTGACTGCTATTCATAAGGTAGTGCCTAAGGCACTTGACTGCTAACCAAAAGGCTGGTGGTTCAAACCTACCAGCCACTCTTTGGAAGGAAGGTTGGGCACTCTACTTCTGTAGTGATACTGCCTCAGAAACCCAAGGAGGGGTTACTATGAGTCAGGTCCAACTTGATGGCACATAATAACAACAAAAAAAATTATTTAAAAAGTGGATGGCCTCTTCCTTCTTCTGAGCCTGTCCTAGTCTAGAAGTTCCACTGAAACCTGTCCACCATGGGTAACCCTGCTGGAATTTGTGACACCGGTGGTGTAGTCTCCAGCCGCACAAGCAACATGTAAGCCACTATAGGACAACAAACTGACAGACAAGTTCATCTCCTTTAGTTGTACCAAACCTCTCCTCTCACTTCCTGGCCTCCCTTAAAGCCACTCCAAACCCCATGCCTGGTTCCCCTTCTGGGCTTCCCCTTAAAGCCACTTCCGAAAGCTCCTGGTTAGCAGTCAAATGCCTTAGTCACTACATCACTAGAGCTTATTTATATAGAGTTATATAAATATACCAAAATTTATTTATTCATTATCCAAATGATGTTTGGATCAACTGGTGTTTCCAGTTTGGAGCTGTTGCAAACAACAATATGCTATGAACATACTTTTCTTTTTTCTTTTTTTAAGATTGCCAAGCCTTTTACTTGCAGAACCTCTGGGTGGGTTTGAACAGCCAGTCTTTAGGCCATCACAAGCTACCAAACTTCTTTTAATTGTCATGAACATACTTTTATACCTATTTGGGTAAATGCATTATGCACTTCTGTTCAGTATATATCTAGAAGTGAGGTATATTCCCCAGATGATGGTAGTACGCAGCCAAGGTTGTTATTAGCAATATACAGCAAGAAAAGGAGAGAGCTAAGCTCAGAACCCTGAGGAATATTGACCTTAATTCATCAGAAAGAAAGATAGTAAATATAATTATAAACAGTTATAGGAGGATCATAAAAATAAGAGCATAAAACAATTAGAGACTAATATTACGGAAAACAGTGCTCTATCTCTGTATTGTTCTATGCAATTTAATCTGTTTTGTTGTTGTGTGTCATCAGGTTGATTTCAACTCAAAGCAACCCTATAGGCTAGAGTAGAACTGTCCCACAGGGTTTCCTAGGCTATGGGAACAAATTGCCAGGTCTTTTTGCCCATGGAGTAACTGGTGAGTTAGAACTGCCAAACTTTGATTTAGCAGCCAAGCACATAACGATTGTTCCACTGGGGCTCCTTCCATCTATGTATACATTTGGTAACTACCACAACGCTCAAGATATAGAACTGTTCCAGCAACCCAAAGGGACTCCCCCCATCCACACCCACCTTCTCCTCCACCTTTTGACAACTCTGCCTCTATAATTTTGTCATTTTGAGAATGTGGAATCATAACTTTTTTACTCATCATAATGCTGACTGAGATTCATACAAGTTGTTACACATAATACTAAGTTTTTTAAAACCAAAAAGAGGCAAAAAAATGCAAACTGAGTTCCAAAACTTGGATGAAACTTCTTTTATCTGAAATACATTGACTTGGATCTTTTAAAAGGCATCTGGGATTATTCATTATAGTTAATGACTAAAAGTACATTTAAAATCAGGTGAGGTTAATTTTTACATTGCTGAGAAATATTAATGAAGGTTTCAGGTATCATTTGGAAAGAAATATAAATTGTGCAGTTTTGGAATTATGCTCTGCAACTTGATACGTACATTCAATATAAAAATTCACAAGGTAAACTCAATTTGCCACTGCTACAGACTACCAAGGCCAATAAGTATTTTATTGACTGTTATATCTGGGGGAAATATAACTCTGTTGAGACTGATTTGGGAATTTATTTAATCTGAAGAAAGTTTTTTTGATTTTGCTATTCCTTAGAAATTTTCTTGTCTTCCATAGCCCTTAACTATTGTCACCTCTGTACAAAATGCTATTAAGTTTCCCATATTCAAACGCATTTTCTATTTTATTCATATTTTAAGTACTGACAGCTATCAGTCTTGTGACAGGTAGTACTTATGGTAATATACTCACAAATTGTTTGAAAGAAAAGAAAAGTGAGTGATTTATGTCTTGGTTTAAGAGGTTAAATTTGATTTTATTGTAATAAGACACTTTGAGACAGACTTAGTTTTGCTGCTGTGAGCCTACTGGAGTTATTATGCCATATTGAGCAAAAGCTTTTATCCATGTTTAGCCAAAAGACTTATTCATTCTTAAAAAGAAAGATTTTTATCATCATTCAAAGAGTTGACTTCTGAGTAGATTTCTGGGAGAGCCTTTATTCTGCTAATGGCTTGCTTATGTAATGCAAATACTTGGAAAACTCCCCTAAACACATCTTAGCCATGAGAACCATTTTCTTCCAGACTCCCCTTGTTGATTTACAAACATCTTCTTCATGTATGTTTTCCAAACATAGATGTGCTTAAGGGTGTAGCTTCCAATCAATCCCTTTGACCCTAAGTCTTCCACTTATCTTTCTATTCAGAAAGATTCCTTCATGTAGACATGCACAACTTGTCAAAGAAGAAAAGCACTTGAAAATCACTTGTCTTAATATTCTTAATATGCAAAAGTTTTTACACATTAATAAGAAAAAGATAAAAACCTCAACTGAAACATGGGGAAATACCATGAACAGAAAATTTATAAGAGAAGGAAATAGCCAACAAACATATGAAGAATTTTTCAGTAATGTTGTTGTTATTGTTATGTGCCGTCGAGTCGGACTCGACTCATAACGACCCCTCCTTGGGTTTCCGAGGCAGTATCACTACGGAAGCAGATTGCCCAACCTTCCTTCCGAGAAGTGGCTGGTGGGTTTGAACCACCAGCCTTCTGGTTAGCAGTCAAGTGCCTTAGGCACTATGTTACCAGAGTAATATTAAAAATATATAAATCCAAACTTAAAGAGTAATAAGCTAACATTGTCTTTCTTTTTGACTGTCAAAGATTTTATAAGAATTATAATTTCTAGGTTTGAGTAGGGCTCAGTGAAAAAGTCACTTCATTCAGTGCCTGATGTGAATGTAAATTTAGATACAATTTTCAAAGGTAATATGAAAAAATACCTTTAAAATGTGCAAATAGTTTACATTATCATGATATGTTATATTTTAACTTATCTTGAGTCCATTAGAGAGCTGAGATTTCAAGACAACCAGGTGAACTGAATTCTTAAGAGTCAAAAGTCTCTCTCCAAAGAAGAGAGGACGTGTGAATTGTTTCGATCGTTGGCAAAACAAAAGAGAAAGAGGTGGCTGCCATGAAATTGAGTGTGATGGAGATAGCTAAAATTATAACAACTTCTTAGGCCCAAGAATGGGCTATTGTGACAGATTCTAAAATTATAACAACTTCTTAAGCCCAAGAATGGGCTATTGTGACAGATTCTAAATTGTCACAATAGTCCATACTTGGGCTTAAGAAATTGCTATAATTTCTTAATTGTTATAACACTGTTTAAGAAATTGTTTTAATCTCTGGGTGCCCAAAACACAAGAGGAGTCCACATTCACTCCCAAGCACTTTTCCATAAGCTTCCACCAGATACTCATAAAAAAAATTGGAGGCAGGATTGGAGGTCTAAGACAGCATCTCTCAGTACTGTGAAACACTGCTCACTTTCCCAGATTCTGCTGTCACAGAAGCAAGGTGTGAGACCAGTAGGAGAGGAACAGGGAATTCTTCCTACCCCTTTCCCAATGCCCAGGAAAATGTCCACTATCTCTGTGGGAGAAATAAAAGCCAGCTCTGGTGGCATAATACCTAAAGATATCTGACTGCTAACCAGAAGACTGGTGGTACAAACCCACCAGCCACTCCTGGGAAGGAAGATTGGACAATCTACTTCCGTAGAGATACCACCTTGGAAACCCACGGAGGGGTTGCTATGAGTTGGGATCAACTCAATGGCAGTGAGTTTGTTTGTTTGTTTGGTATCTACCACTAAGAAAGGTATAAAAAACCTACTTCCCCAATCCTAAGGAAAGGCAAATTGCTATTGATGAAGGGCTTGAAGCCAAACCTGTCTGCTCTGCATCAGGACAGGAAACCCCATTGCTCTCACCATGAACCTTGCATCGAGTAGGAACAATAATAGTCTACAGGTGAAGGAAATGCAGAAAACCCTTCTGTCATTAGTCCCTGGCAAAGGCAAACTACCTCTAGAAACAAAAGCTATCTTTCTGTCCCTTGGGAAAGGGAAGGAAATCCACTTGAGCCCCAAATTTTGCACTGATAAAAAGCTGAGGTCTATTACTACTGTGGATAGGGCAGGACTCTCTTCCACTCAACTGTCACAAACACAAGGCATAGTTTGACTATCATGGGTCACAGACAGGAAGGCTGAGAAAGTCTCACTCCAAAGGCCCAGATGCACAGGCCCTGCACAAGTCTGAAGCTGGATCAGGAGATCTGAGAAAACTCCCACCTCCAAGCCATGCACTGTTAACATGAGCAAGAGTAATTGAGAGTAGGGCAAGAGCATGGAGAGTTGCATCTCTGGAGAACAGGTGTACAGGGGATGCTGAGAGCTGACAGTAGAATAGTAGCATTGGAAAAAACCTCCTGGCACCTCAGACTCCCTCTAAGCACAAAGTAGCAAGAGTCACTGCTGAAGAAATTTGATATCTGTGTTACAATAGCAAAACCCAAACTTGGTTCAACTACTGAGTAACCTTGGCTCAAACTCCCATAACAGACTGATGGAAGATGTTTGTTTATAGACATAAATACTATTTTCCCTCAGTCTCTATTGTTCTTCTATACACACTGTCCAGCATTCAATCAAAAATAGATACACAAAAAGTCAAGGAAAAGGCAACCTATTATCAAGAGACAAGTTAGTCAACAGAAGCAGATAGCAAAAGTGATGCAGCAAAATACAGTTAGAAGGTCTCCGTATATAGGTGGAACTTATAGACAGTTAGGTACCACTATATGAGTATGGGGTGACAAGCTGGCTTTTTTATGGTAACCCACAAGGAGATTTAGTTTCTGCTATAAAAATCCTCAGTCTTCTGACTTAATTGACATGATAAAGGAAAACTTGTGGTCTAAGTGTTTTCTTTATAGTATTTTAAGCAATCATTGTTTCAGCCCTATCTCTTCTTATCCCATGTGAAGTTACTTTCAATTACTGTGCCTTTTCAGGGTTTGAAGGGGCAATTTGGCTTCCTTGTCACTGATATTTCCCTCTGTACAGATGTGTGACTTAGATTCTCTGAGTTTACTTACCAGTTCTACCCCTTACTAGCTTTCTTACCAACTCACTGTGCCACAGATTCATCACCTATTAAATGGAGACAACAATATTACTTACCTCACAGTGTTGCTGTGAGGGTTAAAAGAATTATGTGAAGCTTTTATAATAATTTCTTGAACATAATAAGTGCTCAAAATTTGTTAGCCATTTTTAGCTTTCTCCATTCAGTTTATTCAGCTACCACTCCATTTCTCACCTTTCAAAAATGCATAGATATGTCTCCTTGGCTGCTTTCTCCTCTCATGTTCTCTCTGCTCTCTTAAATTTCTTCATTGTATTTTTTTTTTACGAGACTTATGAAAGGATTTGAATTAAAAATATATTCAATGCACCATATTTAACTAAAATTCACCCAACTGACACATATAAAAGTTTAAATTATGGCACAGAATCTTTATCCGATCTTTCAAGACTACGGCTATAATCACTGAGCTAGATGATTTCTAAGATTGCTCGCAGCTTGAAAATTTTTTAATTGATGACCTCAAAAACCATGTCCCGAAAATGTTGAGTTCCATCTTAAAGAGAGCTCACATCATTTGTTTATATATTTAATTTCCTTTATGCAGAGCACAAATCTTATTATCTGATCGGATATTGGCTGGTTGATTGACAAGTATGAGGGACACGTTGGGGCAGCTCTTTGGAAAGAACATTGAAAGCTATATAAATTCTTTGATCAAATTTAAATACCTCTGAGCAACCTCCATTAACCTTGAATACCCTAGGCTCTTCTCCTATGCTCTACAACTTATTGCGGTGTAGTAAAT